>NW_022196904.1:9348192-9352788 GCF_008632895.1 Mastomys coucha
ATAAACAGCCCTTCACTGAATCTTGTGTACATCATAACTTTTCTTGAAATAAATTCTTAGAAGTAGAAAAAAAAAGACATAAAACTGTTTACTTTCCCTTCCATCATGAAAATATAATCATGGTTACCTCAGAAACATAAGTCTTAATCAGGACAAGTGAATAATCAATACACACCTATGAAATGACCTTTATTTTCTAATCTATTTTATGTGTATAGGTGCTTTTTCTGCATGTATGTCTAGGTACTGCATGCATGGCTGGTACCTGCAGAGGGCAGAAGAATATGTGGGATCCCTGGAACTGGAGTTACAGATGATTGTAAGCCACCATGTAAGGACTAGGAATTGAACCAAGTCCTTTGGAAGAGCAGCCAGTGCTCTTAACCACTGAGCCATCTCTCCAATACCTTACTGAATGACCTTAAAATAATTTTTTAAAAAAAAGAAAAAGGAAGAAAAAGCAGACCAATAATGGTGAAGATGAAATTTAATACGACTGATCATGACTACTCAATACTAAAGTAGAAAACCCAAGAATGATGGAAAATTTCTTCTGAAGTACTGAAGAGGAAACCTACTAGGTTCACCAAGATTTGGAAAGGAGAGTAAAATAAAAACAAATTCAGAAAAAGCAAAAACAATTCTTCAAAGGAGGAGGGACTAAAGAAAGGAGGGAATAGAAAGAAAAAGAAATGGTAAATGGATGCTCAAAAGAAAAACAGTACTGACCAGATAAGGTCACAATACAATACAACAGTAGTAATATGTGTCAAAACAGAGGAAAAGCATCTACAATTGGAAGAAAAAATCAATATATACAAACAGAACAAAGGGCTTAGTTCCTTTCAGAAATGGAAATTCAAAAAAACTGCTGGACAGAGACAAGCAGCAAAAATGTTCAGTAGCCAGATGAAGAGCCATGTACATTGAAAGCCAAATGTTGCTGGGCGGTGATGGTGCACGCCTTTAATCCCAGCACTTGGGAGGCAGAGGCAGGCAGATTTCTGAGTTCGAGGCCAGCCTGGTCTACAGAGTGAGTTCCAGGACAGCCAGGGCTATACAGAGAAACCCTGTCTCGAAAAAAACAAAAAAAAAAAGAAAGAAAGCCAAATGTTTTCTAAGCACATGAGAAACATTCCTTTAACCAAAGAACACACTGAACAAAGGCCAGACAAACAGCAGAAGAGACCAGTCTACTGGATACAATGCAGTCAAGCTAACAACCAATCAGCAGAATAATATCAAATACATAGCAAATAAAAATGAAAACAAACGCAGTATGGAAAACAAACTTGTACTTCTTCAGAAAAGCAAAAACGTAATAACCTATTTCTTAGTGACCTAACGAAAACCTTGATAAAAATTACAAAATACCTGTAAGTAAGCAAGAATGAAAATGCTGTATCACAAAACATGAGGCAACTCAGGTTAAAGTAAGCTTAGTTCTTAGACAGAAAGTATTAGTCTTTAACAATTATAATGAAAAAGGAAGACCACAGAGCTAGGAGTGTAATTTGGAAGAGTGCTTACCTAGTATGTCTCACACCCTGTATTCCAGCCCCATCATCAGAAACAGTATCAATGATGAATTCCTGGGTATACTAAAGTATAAGCTGCAGCGGGTTAATAGCCATGGAGACCTCCATGGCCTCTATGGACTTTTCTCCAAGGTATCATAACTGATGGAGTATATGTACTATTAATGTGAAGAGCGAAACCACATCTGCAGCTGTGGGTAAAGCATGGTGTTCCCAAAATGCCTCTGTTGGCTACAATAACACAATCATCTACTACTTCTAAATTCATTTGGACAAACCATAAATTCCCATTGAGTGGTGCTCCAAAACAATATAATATGCACTTTCTTCTTCCACTAAAAAGAAAACTCAAGCTTGGGCACTACCTCTGCCACCTTACAAGACAAAGGGAGGGAAAAAGAAAACTGCTTGAATATGTAAAACTTGAGGCTTTTTATGTAATCATACTTTTACCACCTAGTTTTAACTTGACTAAAAAAAGAACAAGACAGAACACTAGTAAGTTCAGTTCTCACACTATACTCCATTTATACACAGTCCCATGTGTCAAATAAATGAAAAACACAAATTTTTAAAGGGAAAGAAAATCCCAAGAAATATTAGAGGACCCATGTACAGTTCCAAGTGCCCTCATGAAGGCTCAGAATCATCTCTTAACTCCAGTCCCAAAGAACCAAGTATTTCCTTCTGGTCTCTGTGAGCACTGTATCTGGTTCACATCTATACACACTGATAAAACACCCATACACATAAAATTAAAATAAAATAAAAAATTTAAGGTCTGACAAGTTCTACCTAAGCTCAGATAGTGAGTGTCTTGTGAATAGGATGGGTAACTAATCTTGAGAATTAAACGAAAAAGTTCATTTCACTTATAATTGATACTTCTTTTATCAAAGCCTAAGACTTAATACAACCAACAAAGTCAAAAGATACTGCCAGATGGGAGGCAACAATCTATACATGTATCTAGAATATATAAAACTTAGAGCCGGGCGGTGGTGGCACAAGCCTTTAATCCCAGCACTTGGGAGGCAGATGAAGGTGGATTTCTGAGTTCGAGGCCAGCCTGGTCTACAGAGTGAGTTCCAGGACAGCCAGGGCTACAGAGAGAAACCCTGTCTTGAAAAAAAACAAAACAAAACTTAGAAGCCAGTAATAAAATGAGACAAGCATGGTGGGTGCATATTTATAATTCCAATACTTGAAAGATGGAGGCAGGCGAATCAAGAGTTAGAGGCCAGCCTGTGCTATAGAGACTCTGCCTCTGCCTACCCACCCAACCCGATAGATAGATAGATAGATAGATAGATAGATAGATAGATAGACAGACAGACAGACAGACAAAGTATGACAACAACAACCCATTTTTTTAGTGAGCAAAGCAAAGATTTTGTCTTACTTTAGACTGCTTTCTAAATTCAAATATATAATTGTCTCATGACCTCAATTACAGAAATTTATACCTCACAGTCCTGGAGTCTGAAAAATCCAAAAGGATGGTCAGGTTTGGGAAAGGGCTCACTTGCTAGCTTACCAAAAAATAAAAAATAAAAAATAAATTAAAAAAAGAAGATGCTCAATATCTCTAGCCATCAGAAAAATGCAAATAAAAGCCACATCCACTTAGAGTCAGTAATCACTTCCACATCTGTATAGTTATTCTACAAGACAGAAAAGTTGTTTGTGACATCTAAAACAAGAAAATACACTGAAGAAATAAAGTATCACAAAATAGAGTATTACAAAGCTATACAATACATATACATCCTATAACGTGGATGAGTCTTGAAGATGTTTTCTAAGTCAAAGAAACCAGACACAAAGGATTACAGATTCTACAACTAGGTATACGAAATGTCCAAAACAGACAAAAAAGGCTACACCAAAGAGAAATGGAAAAGATAAAAGTGATAGTTAATGAGTATGAGTTTTCTTTTGGGGAGGATTGATGAAAAGGTTCTAAACTTGACAGGCATGATGACATAGACCTTAAATCCCAGCACCCAGGAGGCAGAGATGGGTGGATCTCTGAGTTCAAGCCAGCCTAGTCCACACTGCAAGTTCCAGTCAAGCCAAGGTTAAATGGTGAGACCCTGTCTCAAGAAAGAAAAAGAAAAAAAAAGCTGAACTATATACCTTCAGAGGATAAACTATGTGGTATACCCACATAGCCAGGTTTTTGTTATTGTTAATTTAAGTGTGTTGACCCACCAGGATCAGACCTATTTGCCTACTCACCAGCTGACACTTTGATGCTACATTCATTAAAAGTTCAGGAGAGAAATTAACAGTTACAAGGCTGTGCTGAACTTGTGTACAAACTGTTTATGTCCCAAGTGCTGGGACATCACCATGTCTAACAAGAATGCATATTTCGCCAGGCGGTGGTGGTGCACGTCTTTAATTCCAGCACTTGGGAGGCAGAGGCAGGCGGATTTCTGAGTTCGAGGCCAGCCTGGTCTACAGAGTGAGTTCCAGGACAGCCAAGGCTACGCAGAGAAACCTTGTCTCGGAAAAAAAAAAAAAAGAATGCATATTTCTTTTACTGCTTTTTTTAAAGATTTATTTATTTATTTAATGTGTATGAGTACACTGTAGCTGTACAGATGGCCGTGAGCTATCACGTGGCTGCTGGGAATTGAACTCAGGACGGCAGCCCTGCTCCCTCTGGCATAATACACTGTAGCTGTCTTCAGATGCACGAAAAGAGGGCATCAGATCTCATCACGGGTGGTTGTGAGCCACCATGTGGTTGCTGGGATCTGAACTCAGGACCTTTGAAAGAGCAGTCAGTGCTCTTACCCGCTGAGCCATCTCACCAGCCCCCTTTTACTGCTTTTTTAAATGACAAAAAATTCTAATTCCTAATTCAAACACATTTTCACATTCACATTTATAAAATGATGCAGAAAAGACTTATGGGGCAGGGATCTCCATAAATCTTAGAATGGCCAAAATAATGTAGCTCAATGACAGTGATTGCCTAGCACATACAAGGTGCTTAGTTCAAAACCAACCACAACCACACACACACACACACACACACACACACACG
>NW_022196904.1:9352849-9382347 GCF_008632895.1 Mastomys coucha
TAAAACATACAAAACAAAAAAAAAAAAGAAAGAAAGAAACATCTAACTACATGAAAATGAGGAAAATCCAGGAATATTGGGCATTTACAAATCAAAAAAGTAACAAAGAGTTTAAAGTAGCAACCCCAAGAATGATTTACTAATAACAGCAAGCACTTTAACCACATGATCAAAGATTGACCACTACCAACCTTACTTATGTTTTATTTATGTGATTATTGTCAAGGCAAGAAAAGGATTGTCAGTGTCAGTATGCACTGAACAAAGGCACACCCCACAAGGTAACACCCTATGTCTTTTAAGAAACATCCAGCTGGGTAGTGGTGGCTCATGCCTTTAATCCCAGCACTTGGGAGGCAGAGGCAGGCGGATTTCTGAGTTCGAGGCCAGCCTGGTCTACAGAGTGAGTTCCAGGACAGCCAGGACTATACAAAGAAACCATGTCTTGAAAAAAGAAAGAAAGAAAGAAAGAAAGAAAGAAAGAAAGGAAGGAAGGAAGGAAGGAAGGAAAGAAGGAAGGAAGGAAGGAAGGAAGGAAGAAAGAAAGAAAGAAACATCTATCAAAACATTACAAAATTATTAAAGAGAAACAGCATTAATAGTTGAAGGTGATTGAAAAGACAAACTTAATGCCACACATGATCCTGGAATGAACATTGAAACAATCCATTTAAAAACTTATAGTTAATATATAAGTTGTACAATGATTGGCCCCAACAACATTCTATCATAGATCAGAGTTGGGGCATGGAATTTCGTGCCTCCTCGAGGATTAAACAGGCAGTTAAGGTTGTTGGCAGAGACATTTGTTTTTTTTGTAAGATTTATTTTTATATATTTGTATATGTGTGCCCATATGAGTGAATGCCATCTATGTTTCCTGCCACTTATGTTTCAATGCTCTCTAAAGCCAGAATAGTGCACTGGATACCTGGGTGAATCCTTTGGAGCTGGAATTACAGGTGCTATATGCCCCAAAGCTTGGGTGCTGGAAAACAAACTCAAGTCCTCTGAAGAGCAGTAAGTGCTCTTAATCACAGTCTCTCCAACCCCACAAAATTAACATTAATTTCAGTAGTGTAGCCACTGGGAGGTTGGTAGGATACCAATCTTTGCTCATGGAAAGGAAGAAAAAAAAAAAAGCCAGGTTCACATTTTAAAGAGAATCCTCACTAAAGAATTGCAAAGTGTAGTGTCAGAATATTCACAGTATTACTTCTAGTAATCCAGCCTCTACACACACTATCACGCCTGCCTGTGCTACACTCATTACGTGTGTAAAATAGAGTGGACATGTGTTTAAGAGAAAGGAAAAGCTAATGTAGCAAAATGCTAATACGTGATAATCTGGATGTTTTGTCATTATCTATTAAATTATGCCTGCAATTTAGCTGTGGGTGTGAAATCTTTCAAATTAGAAGACTAGGAGAAGAAGGCAGGGGGAGAATGGAAGAAAAGTTGTTGGAGGAGGATGAACAAAAGCCATGTTTTTCCAGGGAAATAAAACCACTGAAAACCAAGGAAGAAATAGCGAACCGGCCACAAAGCAGAGGAGGGACGCCATGAACCTCCCTGGGGAGGAAGGGAGGGATAGTTAGATAGATGATGGATGGACTGACGGACGGATGGACGGATTGATTGACTGATTTTGCATGTACCAAGAGTGAAGGGGAAACCACCCCTTCCATGGAAAGATTCCACGGAAAAGGGGAGATTCCGCCGCTCACAGGAGTCTGGCAGCCAACTCAGCGCGAAACCGGCAGAAAAGAAAGCCAGGCGCCCAAAGGATCTCCGCAAAACCACCTAGAACGGCCGGGCTTGAAACAAGGACGCCATAAGTAACGAACAGGAAAGAGCGGGAGAGCCTCACCCGGTAGCAGCGCGGAGGAGCGTCTACACCAGCCAGACAGGAACTCCTCCGACCCGGGGGCGTACACACCCACGAGGACAGTGATGTCCCCGCTCACACCCTGCGGGTGAGCCCGAAACTCCCACGGCCCGCGAGAAACCCGACGCAAACGCTCTGCACGCCACCACCCCCAGCACCCCTCGACTCCCTCCCGCAAGACGCTCAGAGGGGAAGCTAAGGAACAGAAAGGCGCCGAGGCGCGGAAGGACTCACTACAGGATGCCGGCGTCGGCCATGTTCGCAACAACTGCGCGTGCGCAGACCCGATCCTGGGGTGCGCACGCGTCCTGGAGGTTCAGCTGTCAGACCGCTGTGCACTCCGATCTGAGTCTTGCACCAGTACCTGCAGCTGCGGAAGGGCAGGAGTAAGCCATTGCGATCAAGAAGAAACGTCTCCTAACCTTTATTTCCAGAGTTATAACTAAGTTATTGATGACTCGCGGATATTCATTTTCTACCAGGATTCTGTCTTTTGAGAGGGTTGGCTCTGGGTATGAGAGTCTCCTACCTCAGCATCTCCAGGACTCTCCCGATGTTATAATTTTGTTCTAGAGCCTTATTTTTATTTACTGCACAGTTTAACCAAAAACACGATTATAGGTGAAAATACTAAAATTCAGCCAAATACACCTCTTTTCTTGACAATCCTTAGTGGAAATAAGCTGTGTCTAATTTTTTTCCTTATGTGTATGAGTGTTTTGCCTGCATGTATGTCTGCATCACGTGCCTGCAGTGCCCTCAAAACCAGAAAAAAAGGTGCCAGATTTTCAAGGGCTGGAGTTACAGACAGTTGTAAGCTGCCTCATGAGTGCTGTGAATTGAACTCTAATCTTCTGGAAGAGCAATAAGTGCTCTTAACCACTTTCTCCATCTCTCCAGGCCCACGCCAAAGGTGTAGTTCACCAATATCCTAGGTGTTTCTGAACCCAGACAATTTGACAATGAAGATTAACAAACAAAAACGTTACAACTGTATTTCTCCATTTTGAACACAAGAAAGAAAATGTTTTGTGTTTTGTTTTGTTTTTAAGAAAACAGTTCTGAATAGGTGGCTCAGTAGTTAAGAGCACTGGCTGCACTTTCAGAGGACTAAGGTTTTATTCCTAGCACCCACATGACAGCTCACAACAGTCTGTAACTCCAATTCCAGGGGATCAGTTGTCCTCTTCTTAAGTCTGCAGGCACTGCACATAAGTGGGTTACAGACAAACATACAGAAAAAAAAAATCCATACACATGAAATAGAAATAAATAAGTCTCTTTAAAAAACAATAATACCAACAAAAGCAGATCAGAGTTGTAAATCTGCTACAAGGGACTGTTTAGGGTGATAAAAGATTTCTGCATTGGTTATGCTCGTGGTTGTAAAGCTGTGTTTGATACACACTGAACTGTTGGGCATCGTGGAACATCCCTTTAATCCCTTAGGAGGCAGAGGCAGGTGGATTTCTGAGTTGGAGGTCAACATAGTGAGGTTCGGATGAGCCAAAGCTACAGGGTGAGACAGTGTTCAAAAACAAAACTTGTTCAGGACACATGATGGTTCCTCAGGTAAAAGTGCTTTATGCAAACGTGACAATGAGTTCCATTCTCAGAACCATATTTAAATAAGGGGGTGGGGAGCTCAGTACAGTGTCACACAATCTTTGTATGACTTCAGTAAGATGGGAAAGAGGACAGAAGAAGCACCAGAAGTTCACAGGTCAGATAGCCTGGGTTTTCTGAGAAGACAGCTTCTCAAATAAGAAAGATACAATCGCCCATGAGACACATGTACAGATGAAGCCAGGCAAGTGTTCTCTCTCTCTCTCTCTCTCTCTCTCTCTCTCTCTCTCTCTCTCTCTCTCTCTCTCTCTCTCTCTCTCTCTCTCTTTCTGCCCATAGGCTAAGTGAGGGAAAAAGACATTTTAAGAAACTCACAGATTTAGATGTTTGTTCTCCTTTGGGAGAGATTTCCTTTCTGTGACATCTTAGATAGACTTGACTGAACTGCTCACACACCAAAGAGGTGAACCAGAAACAAAACAGGAGAAATGAACTGTTGCTTCCATTGATAAGGAAGGTGCTTGCAGCTGCCACATTCACTTGACTGACACTTACCATGACCCATGCAATGTTGTGGACAACAAAAAAACAAGGCTCCAGCAACCAGTTAAGAGATGAGCCAGCTATCACAGGCCACTAACAAGGAATTCCTACAGACTGCTGTAAGAGAAGAAGATGAAGGCTCTTAGCCCAATACAAGGGAGCAAACACAGGAACTACCATTAGAATGGAAAGCTTTCTGTACCTAAACAGCTTGAGTCTCAAATTTATTACACACAACTCAAACTTTTTTGAAGGTTGGATGGTGGTACATAGTCCCAGCACTTGGGAGGTGGTGGCAGAAGAATCAGGAGCTCAAGGTACATCACAAGTTCAAGGCCAGACTGTAATATATACGACCCTAACTTCAAAAAACAAAAACAGCTTAATTCACAACAACATTTGTAAAGAAAACAAACAGACAAAAACCTGGGCATACCTGTCTGTAATCTCATCACTTAGGCTGTGGAGGCAGAACAGGAATTTAAAGCCAGCCTGGATTATGGGAGACCCTGTCTACAAACAACCAGAAATAGGAAAACAAAAAACTGTACAAAACAAAATGACTCATAGAATATAGTGTTGGGGCCACCAAGGTCCTTGCACTCCCAGAGAAGCACTAAGGGAACCAGTAATATTAATCACAAAGGGTGTCTCCTCAACAAGAGGAGGTAGAATCAATTCCCTAGCTGTGTTCCATACAGAAAGCTGAGAATGAATTATGTATGTTAATGACCTGATAACCTTTTGCTATCTGTGGAGGCAGACCTCACTCACTGACCTTTTGCTATAGAGGCATGCCTCACCCAAATTCCCCAGAATGCTTATTTCAGACTCTTCCCTATTTAAACCATTATACATTCTTAAAGGAGATGCCACACTTACTCGATGTCCTGCTGACCTCTATGCTATTGGTCAGAGAACACAGTAGATAGCCTTTTAGCTATAGAACCTACCCTCATGGTCATGTGTATTTTGTAAAAGAGTCTCTATGTAGTCACACATTAAGCTTTATTATGCACCTGGTACTAGACTGACTGGACTGATTGTTGCCTGGAAACTGTTTTAACTATACTGACAATGAACTGCCTTGCATTAGATTCCCTAAAGTCTGATCCAGGTTGCTGAAATCAATCTGAAGCGAGTTTTCATTTGTATCTCTTCTTGGGGTTTGCTTCCCTGCCTAGATATCTGCAGGGACACTCCTCAGATTTGATTTGATATTGAAGTAATAAATAGGAATAAACACAACAGAAACAATAAATCCAAATACAAATATTGACTACCAACCAATACAAAATGTACAGACCAATAATGTTAAAACAAAGCACTTTTTATAAGTCTTCCAATGCATGTTGGAGTTGTTTCACTCACATACTAGGGATTGAATCTAGGGCTTTGAACTAATCATTCTACCACTAAAATACACCTCAGCCTTGTGCTTTGTGTTTTAACATCTTAACATTATAAAATACTTGTTTCTCCCAATTTGACATATTTTCACCATGTTTACTGAAAAAAAATGAAAAAACAAAAAGCATTATATCCATGTTTGTGAACCCTTAAGACATTTCTTTTTAAAAAAAAAGTCATAACATACACTTCAAATATATTAAATACATTCTCAGAAGTACCATGGATGTCTATGAAAAGTACACTAAATGTTAACAGAAGAACTGTATGCTCCTAGCACTTAATGATAAAAAGTACAAAGAAAAGAGACACACGATAATACATCAACAAATAACAAAAATATAGATCTTCAGCGAACAGAGACTGGAATGAACTGAAAAGTTCTAAATAGTCAAATCAAAGAAGAAAGCAAAATAGTTATGGAATATATGATATATTGACCGGGCTTTGTCATAATGACAGAAATGATAGTTAAAGTGACAAAAAAATAAGGCAAGAAAGATGGCTCAGCAGCTAATATGTGGGCCATGCAAGCCTGGTGGCTTGAGGTCATTCTCCAGAATACATGTAATAGTAGGAGGAAACTCACGCCATAGAATTGTACTGACTTCCCTATACAAGGAGGAAGGCACAAATGAGGATGCCTGAATCTCACTTAGAAGCGGGGATAAAATAGTCATAAGAAGCAAATGGATGGAAGGAACTGGGAGGGGGGAAAAGGTAAGGGAGGGCTCAGAATCAGGTGTAGGGAGGAACTTGTGCAATGGACAGATGTCTATGGGAATGAATGGAAATCTGCAACTGATGGTGGTGGGGAGGTAGGAAGCATCTCCAAGAAGTGAGAAGGAAGATGCCCAAGAATCAGTGAGGGTGTACTTAGCTATGACTCACAACATGAAGAATATGAAACCAGAAGAAGCCACCTCCTGTAGCCAGGTAGTAACCCCAGTGGAACAACAGAGACATCAATCCACCCATAAAACTTTCAACTGAAAATTCATCCTGTCTACAAGAAATGCAAGGACAGGTGGGGGTGGGGCAAGGCTGAGGGAACAGCCAACCAATAACCAGTCCAACTTGAGACCCATCCCATGGGCAAGCACTAGTCCCTGACACTATTAATAATACTGTTATGCTTACAAACAGGAGTCTAGCATGGCTGTCCTCTGAGAGGCTCCACCAAGCAGCAGACTCAGAAACAGACACCCACAGCCAACCAGCAGATGGAGCTTGGGGACTCTTATGGAGGAACAGGAGAAAGGATTATGGCCTCTAAGGAGATAGGAACTCCACAGGAAGACCAACAGAGTCAACAGATCTGGACCCTTGTGGTTCTCAGAGACTGAAACATCAACCAAAGAATATACAAATGCTGAATCTAGGCCTCCCCACTCATTGGTATCAGAGGTGCAGATTGACCTTCATATGGGTCTCAACTGGAGCAGGGGTTATCCCAAAAGCTGTTGTCTGTACATGGGATATGTTCATCTAGCTGGGCTGTCTTGTCTTCAGGAGTAGAGGTAGCACCCAGCCTCACAGAGACTTGATGTGCAAGGGTGGGGGCTACCTATGGGGGCCTCTACTAGCTCAGAGGAGAAGGGGAAGGGGGAAGGATCATAGAAGGAGGTAACCAGGAGCGTGCCACTGAGTGGGATGTAAAGTAAATAAGTAAAAATAAAAACAATAAATAAATAAATAAAATTGTACTGACTTCCACATACACACACATACACACCAATAATACATAAAAATCTAATCAAAAATAAAATAAAATAAATAAATACTTTATGAGTCATCAGGCTAGCAAAATTAAAAGGAGAGCTAACATAATCTTCCATGGCTACTAATAGGAAAGTAAATTGTTACTGGTTACCTCAGAAAGATACAATCCTGCAATATCTTTAAAAGTTAAGAGCCACCGGATGGTTTAGCAGGTAAGATCACTTACTGCTCTGCTAGGAGACCCGGCTTCCACATCTCACAGCTCACAATTGCCTGCTGTTCCAGCTCCAGACGAGCTGATATTCTCTCTGGCCTCTTCTGGGACCTGGACTCACATGCAAGTGCCGTACACATACAGATGCATACACATAACTAAAAATACATCTTAAACAAAAACGTTAATTACACACACACTTCTCCCAGGCCCTCCAGCAGTAAAGGTTAATCCACTGCAAGTATAAACATTCAAGATTCTATTAGAACACTATCTGTAGTGGGGGATGGGGTGGAAACAACCTGGGGCCATATACTATACAACTTTCAGAATGTTACACTGGGGGAAAATGTGATATACTGAATTTTATTTTATATGGAATAATTGTGTATTGCATATACTGCAAGGGAGTAGGGAGTACAGGAATACTGTTGACTAATATATTGAATTTTTAAAAATGAGTTATACAAGATGACTTTGAACTTCTGATCTCCCTGCCTCCCCCTCCTGAGTGCTGGTATGCTCCATCTCAACTGTCTTTTTTTTTCTTTTTAGAAATCATATATATTACATCTATGCACCAAAAATTTTATTAATGTAACACAAATCTTATTACATGCAAAATAATTCCTGGAGGAACCCACTTAAATGTAAGAAATGAAATATGATAATATAATGACCCTCAGTTGAGTCTCCTAGAAGAGCATTGCTTAATCATCTGGTAGCCCTTCACCTTTAAATATAAAAATATGGCTATAATATGAATAATGGCTATGCAGATCTTTTTACTATATTTGACTCAACAGAATGGGCCAGTGGCAGACAATACAGACATCCTAAGTATAAAAGTCCTGCTTTGTCCTGGTATGATAATGATCGGACTATTGCACTAGCCCAATGGCAGGGGGAGCCAGGTACAGGGACAGAGAGGATTCTGAGCAGCACTGAGTACAACAGGAAAGAATATCCTGTAGACTGTGTTGGAGGATAGCTTGTTTGTTAGGAGGGGGCAGGAGATATTTACACCCTAAGGAGAATGACTATTAGGGCATTGGCTGGGGCAAGAACATTTAGGGTGTTTTATTTGCATACTCCAGTACAGAGGGGGCCAGGGGAAAGAACCTTATAAGGTCATATACAAAGGAAGTCAAGCCCTGAATGTTTTAGGTCCAGCACTCAGATAAACGGCAACCAGCCCTTGTTACCCTGGAGACATATGAGCTTATCAGTTGCTACAAGAACCAGGACAATCTGTGCCTAGGAAGCCAGGTTGCTGGGGTCTATTGGTGCCAGAGGGAGGAGGCTTGGGGTGGGGGATGAGTGGGATGGGGAGGGGGTAACAGCCAAACTCCTGCCACTCTCAGGCTGAGAAAATTCAAGGTTTGGGGCATGCTTTGACCCCTTCTCAGCTCCAGGCCAACCCTGCATCTCTTCAGAGTGTATGCTTTGACAGCAGAGAAATCATACTATAGTGAATGGAGTTCATATAAATGTAAAATGGCCTTTACACATGGCACATCCATTTGGACCTCAAGACTCTCAAGAGACAGACTTTCTAAGTGTGCTAAGTATGGAAGAGTCTTTCTGAGGAAAAAATCCTCTCAGTACATTTCAAAAGTCAGACAGGAGAAAAATGACAGAAATGGGATCTTTGACAAGTTGTCCTTCTCTTTACATCAAAAATTAGATGCTGGGGAGGGGTAGTGAGTGAAAAGGCTTTCTATCACATGCGACCTTCAGGAGACAACATCAGAGAACTCATACTGAGAGAACTGTACTGTGTACCCAATGTACAAAAGCCTCTAGGTATACTTGCTTCACACTCTGGGTATTCAATGTAAGGATTCATACTGGAGAACTCTCTGTGGGGAAAGTTAATTTTGTAATCTTTCAACAACAGCTTTACCTTTTTCTTTCTTTGGACAAGGTCTCATGTATCCCAAGCTGGCTTCAAACTCACTATGTAGCAGGGAATTATGCTGAATTGTTCACCTTCCTACCTCTGCCTCTGCCTCCTGAGTACTGGAACTGAAGATAATAACTTTAAAGACACAGCTTTTTATTTTAAACCAGGAAATTCAAGTATGGTAGAGAAATATCATCACACATAATAAATATAGAAGTAGAGTTGACATTCAATTTTATTTGCCATTAGAGATAAACTATAAAGATGGGGAAAGCTGAAGTGATTTGGGGGCCATAAACAAATAAATTACCAAAATTCGTGAAGACTGTCAACATGACTTCCTTCAGTCACAGACCAGCAGTTCTTTACTACAAGCCCCTTTGCTTTGCCTCAAAAAACAGGGACTTGGGGTCTGATGATCAATGTCTGATAAAATTATTTCAATGGGTAGCCAATTTGTGCACAAATGCTATCAACAACAACATATCTTTCTTCATCATAGATAATAAAAAAAATCAACCTTGAAGATTCAGAGAGATCATACATCCTTTAGCATATTCTTCAGAATCAATGTGTATATGATTTTAAAATATTTGAAGAAGGCTGAAGGTTATATCACAATTTCTACTGCATATTCTATGCTTTCACTGCAAACAAATCAGACAGGGTATAACTTTTTAAAAAATATTTATTTATTATTATATGTAAGTACACTGTAACTGTCCTCAGACACATCAGGAGAAGGTATCAGATCTCGTTAAGGATGGTTGTGAGCCACCATGTGGTTGCTGGGATTTGAACTCATGACCTCTGGAAGAACAGTCGGTGCTCTTAACCACTGAGCCATCTCACCAGCCCCAGACAGGGTATAACTTATCAATGGGTTTGTTGTCAGTAGCATTACACTATTTACTGAGGGGTGCAACTTCTTAGTTCTAATAGCAAACCAACATCTATGCAGAATTAAAGACATACCATTGTTTTGCAGTGTTCAGATGCCAAGAATAACGATAAGCTCAAACAAAAGTCCTTACAGAAAAATGGAGATTAGACACAGCATTGGTCTCTGTTCAGAAATCCTAAGTACTTGAGGACAGGAAAGGATTCCTTCCAGTAAGAAAAGGACAGCAGTTTTTGAATATTATCCTCTTCACAGATAGCATTCATATATGAGAGTAAACATTTTCAAACTGGCAAAGATTCAAAAACTAATCCCTTTCAAGGAGAAATTCCCCAAGAGGATATAACAGTAATAACTCACAATATGTAAGCCATGTCCCAAATGACATACATATATATATATATATATATATATATATATATATATATATATATATATATATATATATAGAGAGAGAGAGAGAGAGAGAGAGAGAGAGAGAGAGAGAGACAGGGGTGCTCTCTATAGACATTTTAGTCCTAAGGGGGGAAAAAACTGCAAGCATTTCAGCAGCCCTTTAATACTACGGGACAAAATGTGGTACAGGTACTCAGTGAAATAATACTCAGAAGTTATTGAACTACTACTGATACAGTAACTAGCATAAATTTTAAAAACATTGTTGAGTAAAAAACCAGATACAAGAAAATAAAAAATTATTTAATGATGGATAATCAAGATAATAGTTACCTTTATTCTGTACAGGGTTTTTGGAAGTTGTACAGTTGTTATCTATATGATGGACACATACATACTTCTATATATTAAATCCATTGAGGGAGTTTGGGAGGACACTCAGCAAATAATAGCACTTGCTACTCTTGAAGATGACCTGCCTTAATTTTCAACACCCATGCTTGGTGGTTCAAGACTCCCTGTAACTCCAGTCGCAGGGGACCTGATAACTTCTGGCTTCCATGGGTATCCATTTGCTCACAGTGCACACAGACACATACACAGAAGGAAGAACAGGTTTTTAGAAAATCCATTGAAGCTGGGTATTATGGTAGAGATTTCTAATCTCAGCAAAAGGGAGATAAGGAATCACAAAGTCATAGCCATCTGAGCTACCCAGTAATGTGAAGTAAACCTAGGATACAGGAAATATCGTTTCAAAAAAACCAATGTCATTGATTTGCAAGGATGAGGGCTTTAGACCTGTCAGTATATATATATTGATATGTCATATGTATGCATGTATATATCATATATCAAAAAAACCATTTGTGTTTTACCTGCATGTATGCCTGTGTACCACATGCATGCCGGGTGCCCGCAGAAGCCAGAAGAGGATGACAGATGACCTGAAACTGGAATTACAGACAGCTGTAAGCCAGCATGTGGGTGCTGGAAATGGAATCCAAGTCCTCTGGAAAACCAACCAGTGCTCTTAACCACTGAGCAATCTTCAAGCCCACATATATCAGTTTAAAAACAGTTTTAGTTTGCTTTTTTGAGGTCAGGGTTTACTATGTATCACAGGCTAGCCCAAAACACCATAAGAAGCTCAGGCTAATGTTGAATTTGCCACCGTTCTACCTCAGAATCCACATGCTGGCATTAAAGTGGACTGCCATGCCAAGCCATTTTAAAACTAGATTCCAGGGCTGAAGAGTCGGCTGAACAATTAAGAGCATTTACTGCTCTATCAGACAGCTGGGGTACAGATCCCACCATCCACTTTGGGCTATTCACAAATTCCTGTTCCAAGGGATCGAACATCTGCTTCTGGCCTCAAAGGATACCTGCACACACAGGTGCACATATACACACAAACAAATGCACATAAAAATTAATCTTTAGGAGATGAAGAGATGGCTCAGTGGTTCCAGGGCATACTGTTCTTGCAAAGGACTCAAGTACACTTCTCAGCATCCATATCAGGAAATGTTACAATTGCCTGTGTCCCTGTGTCACCAGTTCCAGGGGATATGCTGTCTCTAGATTCTTCAGGCACCTGCACTCATATGCACATTCACATTCACACATACACATGATTTTAAAATAATAAAATATTTAAAACTAAATGACAGTTGATGACACACAGAGATTCATGCTTAAATCTTAGACAAATCCAAACAAAAAGCAAACACAAAAATGGATCTTGTTCTATAAATGATATTCTGTAACTATTAATAGTTAGCCCACCTTGGACTAACACCATCAGAGAATTTGTCATTCATATGCTTGGAGAGTTGGATCAAAAATACAGATATAACATCAGTATGATCTAGCAGTTCAGCAATCACTCCAAACACTAATTTCCATCTTTCCCTTAGCTGTCTTCATATTGGTTATCTTTTTTTGTTAATGTGTATGGGTGTTTTGCCTACTTTCATGCCTGACTCCCCAAGAAGACCAAAAAAGAGGTTGTCGGATTACCCTAGAACTAGAGTTCCAAACAAGTGTGAGCCACGATGTAGGTGCTGGGAACTGAACCCGAGTCCAATGGAAGAGCAGCAAGTGTTCTTAGCCACTGATACATCTCTCTAGCTCCATATATCACTTGTTCTTGTATTAGCTCCCAATTACATGATAGCTGCCCGCATAGGCAGAATGTACTTCTTTTGCATTCCTATGACTACTTTAACTCCATTACTACTAACTTAGTATCTTAAAACAAGAGATAAATCTTAATAAAGATTTTTTTTCAGCCGGGCGTGATGGCGCATGCATTTAATCCCAGCACTTGGGAGGCAGAGGCAGGTGGATTTCTGAGTTCGAGGCCAGCCTGGACTACAGAGTGAGCTCCAGGACAGCCAAGGCTATACAGAGAAACCATGTCTCGAAAAACCAAAAAAAAAAAAAACAAAAAAGATTTTTCTTATTACTTCTCGGCCTTTTGGCTAAGATCAAGATTTTTTTTCTTATACTCTGGAAACCATAAGTATAAAATGAGTATCCCTGTCTGAAATTAAGGAGTTGGCAGGGTTACACTCCACATGGAGGCTTCAGGAGCGAGTTAATTCCATGCCCCTACCAGCTCCTGGTCATTCCTTGGTTTATGGATACATAACTACAACCTTTGTCTTTGTGGTGACACCACCTTCTTTTGTGTATGTAAATGTATGTATTCAAATCTCTCTGCTTGCCTTTTATAAAGGCACACGGCTGCCTGGGTAATCCAGGATAACCTTCCTAACACAAACACATTTAGTACATATGCAAAGTCTCTGGTCCTTCATGAGAATAATAGTCACAGGTTCAGGGACAATTTTAGAGGACATTTTCTAACCTCATATATTTTCCAAATCTTTAATCGTAAAACTATAGGCTTCCCGGTTCGTGATTACTCATTTAACCCAATTGTCATCAAGATACCCTTCAGCGAGTGGTTCAGATCAGAGTAACATATAGGTCTGTGGATTAATCACAGAGACAGGGGAAACAGAATCAATCCATATGGCTACACTGAGGACTAACCCCTGCTGCTGGACTGCCAGGCATCCTCAGCATGGCTTCCTAATAGAGCACCTAGACAAGGGATGAGTGAGAAGGTCTCGCACACGAACCCTACAGATGTTGCTCTCACTCACTAAGAATCCTTTGAAACGTGGCTTTCTCCCTAATTGGAGAAAATACTCACCCTTTCTTTCCCCTGAACTACCATGGAAAGCCATCTTTCCTTTCAAGCACTCCCAAATTAAGCTTTCTGCCAAGGTTTCCATCTCCTGGCTGTTTCCTTAGACACTGAGACTTCACTCAATTCAAGATCTCTGCTATCAGTAAGTTCAGAAACTTATACCATAAAGTGCCCTCAGATCTAAAAACTCAACTTGAGAGTATTCCCCTGGAACTGATGAGTTTCACTCAAGCTGACCTCTATATTGACTGTGACCGTCTTCATCCTTGTTTGGTGCAACAAAACCTGGTGCCCTCATTAGATGTCAAAATGTTGGCTATTCTCTTTCCTAACTGCTCACAGCTAAGAGGTAGATGTGTCGTCTGTGGCTAGGAGGATCTAATTATGTGTATAAAGGACACCTTTCCTATGGTAGCCAGAATGATGCCCCTTTTCTCCTACTGAAGAGCATCCTAACCTACAGATAAGCAAGTATGAACATCACCTCACATAACAAAAGGGAATTTACAGATGGAACTGTGTTAACTATCTTGAGACCGAGAGATTATCTTGAATTACTTGTGGGGGGGGGTCTAATGTCACTGTAACAACTATTCTTGGTTGTCAACTTGACTGAATGTGGAATTAACTAAAATCAAAGTAGCTGGATACACCTGCGAGAGATTTTTTTTGTTGTTGTTAATTAAATCATTTGAAGTAGGAAGACCCATTTTTGTTGTTATTTTGTTTTGTTTTGTTTTTAAGATATATTGTGGGTTTGTTTGTTTGTTTGTGGAACAGCCTGGCTGTCCTGGAATTCAATCAACACACCATATACTCAGCGTATACATCAGGCTAGCCTCGAACTCATAGAGATCTGACATCTGACAGAAAGCTAATATCCAAAATATATAAAGACTCAAGATGTTAGACAACAACAAACCAAATAACCCAATTTAAAAAATGGGTACAGGGCTAAACAGAGGATTCTTAATGACAGAGAAACACTTAAAGAAACGTTCAACATCCTTAGTCATCAGGGAAATACAAGTCAAAAAAACTCTGAGATTCCACTTCACATCCATCAGAGTGACTACGATCAAAGAGTCAAGTGATAGCACCTGCTGGCAAGGATGTGGAGCAAGGAGAAGAGGGTGTAAACTTGTACAACCACTATGAAAATCAATTTGGCAGTTTCTCATAAATTTGGGAATAATTCTACTTCAAGACCCAGTTTTACCAATTACTCCTGGGCATATACCCAAAAGATGTTCCACCATTCCACAAAGACACTTGCTCAACTATGTTCATAGCAGCTTTATTTATAATAGCCAGAAACTGGACCCAACATAGCTGTCCCTCAGCTGAAGAATGAATAAAAAACATGTGGTTCATTTACACAATGGAATACTACTCAGCCATTAAAGCCAAGGACATCATGAAATCTGCAGGCAAATGGATAGAACTATAACCACCTTGAGTAAGGTAAACCAGACCCAAAAGGACATGCGCAGTGTGTACTTACTTATAAGTAGATATTAGCCATAAAATACAGGATAACCAGTCTACAATTCACAGACCCAAAGAAGCCAAGTAACAAGAAGGACCCAAAAGAGGCTGATTGAGTCTTTCTCAGAAGCGAAAATAAAATAGATATCAAAGGTGGATGGAAGGAGGAAACTGGGTGAGAGAGGAGACAGGGAGGGGAGTGGGGCAGGGAGGATCTGGTTTAGGGAGAGCAGGGGAGAGAGAATAGAAATAGGCTGGGGGTGGCATCTCTAGGACATGCAAGAGACCTAGAACAGGATGGAGGAGGCCTTAGGGTTGCTATGAGGATAGCTCTAACTGAAACTCCTAGTAGTGGGGGATATGGATCCTGAAGTGGCCACTTCCTGTAGCCAGACAGGACTTCCAGTGGAGGGAAAAGGACTGCAACTCATCCACAAAACCTTTGACCTAAAATGTGTCCTGCCTACAAGATGTGCAGGGACAAAGATGGAGGGAATGGCCAACCAATGACTAGCCCAAATTTGAGACCCATCCCATGGACAAGAACCAATCTCTGACATTATTGATGATACTCCATTATGCTTGCAGATAGAATCCTAGCATAACTGTCCTCTGAAAGGGTCCACCCAACAGCTGATGGGAACTGATACAGAGACCCAGAGCCAAACATTAGATGGAGCTTGAGGAGTCTTGTAGAAGAGTCAGGAGAAGGATTGAGGGACTTGAAAAGGATAGGGACTCCACAGGAAGACCAACAGAGTAACTAACCTGGACCCTTGGGGGCTCCAGAGACTGAACTACCAACCAAAGAGCAAGTATGGACTGAACCTAGGCTCCCTGCATATATGTAACACATGTACAGCTTAGTCTTCATGCAAGTCTCCCAACAACTGAAGTGAGGACTGTTCCTGAATTTGTTGCCTACCTGTGGATCCCATTGCCCTAACTGGGACACCTTGTCCAGCCTTAGTGAGAGAGGATGTGCCTAGTATTGCAGTAATTGATGCAGAGGGGTGGGGTGGGGGTGTGGATTTGGAGAGGGGTCTTCCTCAGAGGAGAAGGGAAAGAGGGAATGGGAAAGGAACTGAAAGAGGGGTCAGTGGGAGGACAGGGGGCTGATATTGGGATGTAATGTGAATTAATTAATTAACTAATTAATTAGTTTTAAAAGAGACAGACTTTCTTTGTAAAACAGCCCTAGCTGTCCTGGAACTTGATCTATAGACCAGGTTAACCTCAAACTCATAAAGATCCACTTGCTTCTGTCTCCCAAATGCTGGGATTAAACACATGAGCCACCACAGCCATTTGAGAAGACCTTTTTTTGCTTTTTGGGTTTTTTTGTTTGTTTGTTTGTTTTGTTTTGTTTTTCGAGACAGGGTTTCTCTGTGTAGCCCTGGCTGTCCTGGAACTAACTCTGTAGATGGAACTCAGAAATTCACCTGCCTCTGCCTCCCAAGTGCTGGGATTAAAGGAGTACGCCACCACTGTCCAGCTTTTTTTTTTTTTTTTTTTTTTTTTAGAAGACCCATTTTTAATCAGGATCTTTTGAGGTCAAAAGATCCACCTTTAACCTCCCATACCTTCTGCTGACAGCCTATATAAAGGACATGGAAGAAAGAAATCCTCACTTTGTTTGTTCTTACTCTCTCTGGCAAATCCACTACTTCAATGGCATTAGATCCCACCTGTTTGGGATTCTGATATATACAGCTGAGACATCTAGCCTTCTAGACTGAACAAGTTCTGGCTTTTTAGACCTTCCATTGATACATAGCCACTGTTGGCCTAGTTGAACCACAGCCAGTAAGCCATTTTAATAAATCCCCTCTATTGATGGGTGGATGGATTATAGATAGGTAGGTAGATAGATAGATAGATAGATAGATAGATAGATAGATAGATCAGTTCATTCATTTGTCCACTCAGTTGTTTCTCTAGAGAACCCTGACTAATGGAGTCATCAAGAGTCCTTGCTGGGACTGTCAAGATAGTTCATCACATTCACAAAAGAACATTTTTGAACAAGTAATGTCTGTGGACATTTCTCCTTAAGTTTGAATCCAATCCAAACCATATTGTGTAGAAGAGTAGATTCTTTCCTTCACATTTTTAGAGGAAAGGACAAAACAAAGCTCAAGAAGCCAAGCTGCTCCAAAGCCCCATTGTATTAAATCTAATGAGGAAGGAAGTAAATGACACACATTGGCTTTTAATTCTGGAGCACAAGCATTTTCAACTATGCAAGTTTACTCATGCATCTCAAAAGCTACTCTTAATAGGTCAAGAGGTTCTCTGCATGTTCCAACAAATTAACATTTTATTTTTATGATTCTACTATTAAAGGACCCTTTACCCCAATACTGTTTAAGTTATTGCAGCTTTTCTGCATACATATATGAAAATTAATTTATGAATATTATGTTCTTATTATGCCTGGCTTACTTTGATTTCACAAATTTTGAAAAGTTATCCACTGAGCTGGACATAGTGGCACAAAACTTTTATTCCAGCACTCAGAGGCAGAGGCAAGTAGATCACTGTGAGTTGGAAGCCAACCTGATAAACATAATAAGTTCTAGGCCAGCCAGGGCTACATACTGAGAAAAAAAAAAGGCAAAAAATGGAAGAAAGAAAGAAAGAAAGAAAGAAAGAAAGAAAGGAAGGAAGGAAGAAATCATATTGGATTTTAAGTATGTTATTTATTTCTTTTACCTTTTCCCCAATAGTTTTAGCACATATGTCTATTTTATCTATTTACAAAACAAGAACATCTAAAATTTTTAAATCAAAATTGGTAGTGTTCTCTTTTGTTTTGGATGTGTATAACCATTCACAGATGTGTAATATGTAGGTAAACAAGAAAAAAAAATCCAGAAACTAGAAAGCAAAGTTTGATCCATAAAAGGCAGACTTTAGCTTCACCCTAATATAGTCCACCACCACGACCACCAGGAGAAAACCTTAACCTTGAGAGACCAGAGACCCTGCCCACTCAAGAAATGTGGACACAATCTCCTGAACCCGCAGATGAAAGGTTAGAACCAAACTCAAGTTATTTCCTGACCTCTGTACATATGTTGTGGTGCAGAAATACAAACATGCACAATAAATAATAAATTTTCAGGCCACTGAGATGGTTCTTCAAGTAAAACCATCTGCTACTAAGTCTGACCTCCTAGGTTCTGTTCCTGCAACCCACATGAAGGAAGGACAGAACCAATCCCTGAAACCAAACCCTGAAAGCCGGCTTATTTTACTCCAGTTTGGTTTTTTTTGTTTTTTTGTTTTTTTGGTTTTTTTTTTTTTTTTACGCCATTCTAAGTACATGCAAAGAATAAGGTCAGTTCTAAGTTAAGGAACAAACAAGGCAATAAAGTCCTGTGGTATTCACGGACTTACAAGACGACCAAGGTCTTAAGCCTACTATCTTGTCCTAGCCCAAAGTAAAATTCTTGTCTGAGTCTACTTCTGTGTCTTAGCCTAATGTCAAATTCCTGCCAAATTCCTAGAAGCAGCACCAAGAGCTCTCCACATGTATGAGTATTTACGGTTAGCCTCCCTGGGACTGAGGATAATTTTAGTTCTCTTCATACATTTCTGATCCTCCAGAACAGGCAAGGCTACAAAGAGAAACACTGTCTCGGAAAAAACAAAACAAAACAAAACAAAACAAAATGGCCTTTGTAGCTGGTCTTTGCTACTTTGTGGTTTCTCTTTTTCCTCCCATCATTATCCTTGCCCCCTTCTTACGCACTAACACTAGACAGGAAAGAAACAAGAATAGAGGGGAGAGAGGAATTAGGAAAATTCCTGAATCTGATTTCTTTTCTTTTGCTTCTCTTTTGACCTCGGCTACTAACAAACCACAACCAACCTCCTCCCTATACAATCAGAAACTAACTGGCCCAACCCAGCCCCCAACCCTTTGAAAACTTCTCAGAATCCCCAAATATAAGACAATCACAAAAACTATGTGCTGCAGACAGAACCACGATTCTGCTGGAGCACAAAGCAAATGATGGTCAGCTGCTGCAGGCAGTCAGTCCGAAGCAGCCCCACATCCCTACACCTGGAATCAAAACAAAAGCACTTTCTTATATGTTTTGTTTTTGTTTTTGTATTTTTCAAGAAACCGAAATTCCAGAATTCTCACTACATCCCTTCCTCTGATAGGGAAAACTGGAGAGGACATTTAGTGTAGCCTACCATATATTTCACGTCCACCAGGTCTCCACACTTCCCACCTAAACGTTGAAAGACCATATAAACCTGCCTACTCTACAAATCTGGACGCAAACGCCTGTCCTCTCATAGAAACCTGAGTAAACTTTTCATTCCGATGTTTAATGGCTTTCTGTTTCTACAGTTTAGTCCTTCCTTCCTCTCCCTTTAAGAGCACCGGTGAGCCTTCAGCAAGATTGGATCCTTTTCTCCTTCCTCTCAGGAAATTCTAAATGACTTTGTCTTCTCTTGCCTCCGACCCACAGCCAGCCCCCACCCGGATCCTTTTACACTAGTTGAGCAGTACGTTCCGTCTGTCCCTTCGTTTCGCCTTCTTTAACTCCGCTACGCGGCTCGCAGCCCTCAGCAGACCTAACACTAGCACTTCCGGCCCACCCCCTTGCTCATCCCCAGCTTCTGGTTTGTCCAAGTTCTCTTGCTCCTGTTAGTGGGTTCGACTCTCTCCTAGCCTCGGTCTCTGTCCACAGAGGTACTGGTGCTCAGCGTCTTAGTATCCTCCTTCAAAGGCTTCATCCTAGTTCTTTAGCAGCCAATAGCACACACCTACGGACTTCGGCTTCGCCCGCCAACAGGACGGATGCCGCCTGATTGCTACCGCTCGACGTCCGCGGGGGCGTCTGGGAGTTGTAGTCCCGACCAGTGAGCTGACGCAGTTCAGGACAAGACAGACGGGCGAGCGCCATTGTGTCTTTCGCAGGCACACTCGCTGCGTGAAAGCCCGTCGGGGATAGCACCCATCTTCTGTCTTATTTGCAACCTCTGGAGCCCAGTGTCGGCTTCGTTAGTGGCTCCACTTCTACAGACCCGGGAGAAGGTGTGTAGTCGTGAGTCCGGATCCTGAGGAAGAGATCGCGTTCTAGATGGGAATACAGTTTAAGAAAACCAATCGCTTTCTGGATTAGAGGACATCAGCTGTCCCCTCTCGGTTAGAAAGGAACCTGTCTTGTAGGCTTATGGGAGTCGGGGAGAGGACTCACTGGGCACTTTGCAATTTTAGGGTGGGCTGGTCATGTCCTGCCGAGGGGCGGGATATGGGCAGAGGTGGGGGAGCCACTGGGCACAACCCTTAGTGCCCTCCTCTTCCACCTTCAGTTTCATCAGCATTCTGCCTACTCCCACGAGAGAACATTGAGGACAGTATGGCTTCCACGCTGCCAACAACCTGGCCCCATGTGAGTAAAGGCTTCTTTTCAGTTTTTGAGTCGGCTCAGGGGCCAGCTAGTGGTGAGACGCTTGTTCTCAAATGCCCTAGAGTTCCGGGAGGAGTTGAAGGACTGCCCAAGAGGGTGGTTAGAACAGAAGAAACAAACAAACTGATTTCTGAACCGGGAACTGGCAAGCCAGATTGAGGCTTTTCAATTAAAAAACAAAAACCACTTCTATTACATTTATTTTGTGTATGGGTGTGCATGTGTGTGCCACTGCCTGCTTGTAGAGGACAGAGGACAACTTTCCGGATCGCTACCCTTCTTTCAACATATGAGTCTTGGCGATCAATCAAACTCAGGCTTGGTAGCAGGCACCTTTACCCACTGAGCATCTCACCAGTCCTTTTCAACCTTTTTTTTTTTTTTTAAGCTGGGGGTCCAGTGAAAGAAACTGACAGATTTAAGAAGAGGCTCATATTTAGTTTTCAGCAGCTACTTTAAGGAAGTGACTATTCAAAAACAAGAAAAGAGGTATAGATGGGAGCCAGCAGCTCTATCCCCTGGCTAGTGAGAAATGAACAGGTTTTCGCAGACCACAGGTCTCACTTGTTCCCTGATTAGTGTCAGACCGATTTGCTCAAGGATTCAGATAAAGGAACTTGAGATAAGTAAAATGTAACTGGGTCATCCTGCTCAGCCTTTCTATTCTTCTGTCACTGTGGAAGAGGAAAACCAGTGGCTGAACTGCATCTTGTGACTTTTAGGAATCTGTGAAGTTTGAAGATGTATCACTGACATTTACCAAGGAAGAGTGGGTACAGCTGGACCTCCAACAGAAGTGCCTGTACAGGGAAATCATGATGGAGAACTACAATAACATGATGTCAGTGGGTAAGGCAGCCTCCATTTTAATAAAGATCTGTTTGGGTGGGTGGAGCATGCTTTTAATTCCAGCACTTCAGAGGTGGAGGAGGATTGGAAGTTCAGTGCCAGTCTTGACTCTACCTGTCCCCACCCCAATCCCGAAGGTGTGGTACCTCTGAACTGTATGTGCTTGGGTTTAGGCTGGAGGCACCAGAGGAGAAATGTTAAGGGAATGTAGAGCTTGGTAGAGAGGGAAAAGGCAGCTTTTTGGTATGACTTCAGAAGTTTCATCCCTAGCAATGCATCCGGGTCCCTGAATACTGGGCAGAGCCTAAAAGGGACGTTTGTAGCTGTAGTGACAGCTGCCTGGAATTTTTATGGCATGTCAAACATATGAGATGTCAGTGTCCAGCAGTTCAGGGGTATCTCAAAATTGTGATTACTTTGTGGTTCTTAGGAAGTCTTCTGTCCTCTCTAGCTATTTCATAGCTGTGGCTCCAAGCTTTGTGTCTATTTAAACAGAAACAAAAGTTGGTATAGTCCTGACCAGTTCTTTCTCAACTATCAAATTTAGCAGGGAAACAGAAGCTTTCCTGGAATGTTCTCCCATATCCCCCACAGCACCCCCCCCCACACCCCGTTGACCAACCTCCCTTTTTACTTTATGGTACCTTTGTTGTCAAGGAAACCCGCGAAATCCAACCAAAGGAATGGATATGTAGTTGTCACTGCTCAAGACCTGAAGTCATCATGTCACAGCATGGGGGACAGGAGGGGATAGAATCTTGCAGCGGATAGCATTTTCTCTAAGCAGACCTCCAAGCCTTGTCTCTTTTCCATTGAGCAGAGTATCACTTTTCCAAGCCAAATGTCATATCTCAGTTAGAAGAAGCAGAAGACTGCTGGCCAATGCAGAGAGAAATTCCTCAAGATACCCTTTCAGGTAAGAGGCAGGCATATGGGAGTTTCCAAAAGGGATGAATCTTCTGGTTATTCCCAGACTAATGTCTTCTAAGCAGTAGGAGAACCCAGGTGCATGTCCTAATAAGTATAAGTTATATTCCAGTCTACAGTCATTTTTTTCATGATGCTAGTGATTAAGCCCAGGGCCTTTCACATGATAAGCAGAACAGACATGCTACCACTTGAACTAACATCCCCAGGTTCAGTCTTTGGTTAGGGGTGGCAGTTGTGGTGTTGGGGTTTGTGTATAGTGGTGGTGGGGTTTGTGCTGGGGATTTTGTTGTTTTGGATTTTTGTTTTGTTTTGAGATAAGGTCTTAGGTAGTTTAGGCTGGCCTCCAACCTATTAATTAACTAAGGATATGAATTCCTGATCATCTCTCTGTCTTAGAAGTTCTGGAATTACAAATGTGTACTACCACACTGGCTCCTGTTTTTATATTTCTCTTATAAGTTTGTTGTTGTTTTTAAGGACATAGGCATAATGTCTGAATACTTTTGTGAACTCAAACATTTTTAACCTTTTTTGTTGTTGTTCTATTTATCTGGTTTCACTTTATGTGTGGTGGGCATAAAATCTTTGAGCCCTCCCAAAAATTCAGATTCATTCTTCCTCTGTTTGTTGGAAACAGCATCTTTCTGTAGACTAAATTATTATTATCATAGTACAGAAGCCTCCATACTCTTGTGCTTTGATTGTTTTTTTTCCCCCTTTCTGGGTACATGCCATAATATAACACATTTTATTGTATATTAATGAGCTTTAATAAATTCCTATATCCCTTGTAGTTTAAAAAAAATAATCTCAGCCAGGTAGTAGAAGCACACACCTTTAATCCCATCACTTGGGAAACAGAGGCAGTTGGATCTCTGTTTAAGGCCAGCTGGTATACAGAGCAAGTTCCAGGACAGCCAGGACTACACAGAGAAACCATCTTAAAAAAACAAAACAAAGAAATCTTAGATGTCTTTTAATCCTCCAGATAAAGACCAATTTGCCTAGATTAGTTGAGAAAAGATGTTAGAATGAACATTAAATTTGATTGGACTTAATCGTTGCTATTACCTGTTCTGGTTAATCCTTGCATGGTTGTTCATATGAGCCTGCATGCTGCTAAATCCTCTTAACATTGACGTCTTAATTACTTTTCTATTGCTGAGAAGATATAGCATGACCAAGATACAAGAAAAAACATGTGATTGAGGGTTTGCGTGTAATTCGATGGGTACGTCCACAACCATCATTGTGAGGAGCATGGCAACAGGCAGGCAGGTGTGGTGCTGAAGCAGTAGCTAAGAGCTCACTTCCTAATTCACAAGCCAGAAGCAGCTAGAGAGAGCTCAAGCTAACTGGGAATGGCAAGGACTTTTGAAACCTCAAAACTCTACCCCAGTGACACAGCTCACAGCAGGGCAACACCTAATTTTTTTCTTTTCTTTTCTTTTCTTTTTTTTTTTTTGGGGGGGGGGGGGGTTTTTTTTTTTTGAGACAAGGGTTTCTCCGTATAGCCCTGGCTGTCCTGGACCTCACTCTGTAGACCAGGCTGGCCTCAAACTCAGAAATCCACCTGCTTCTGCCTCCCAAATGCTGGGATTTTGGCTTGCACCTAATCTTTTCTAAAGAGTTTCACCAACTGGGAACCAGACATTCAAATATATTAGGCTACAGGGCCATTCTCATTCAAATCACCACAATCTGCTTGCTGGCCCCATGAGCCCATGGCAGTATGCATTCAGTCTAACTTCAAAAGTCCCCATAGCCTTTCACAATCTCAACACTTTAAAAGTTCATAGCCTTTAGGCTGGAGAGTTTGCTCAGTGGTTAGAGCATTGGTTATGCTTGCAGAGCCCTAGCAGTCACATGGCAGCTCAGAACCATCTGTAACTCCAGTCTCAGGAGTTACATGACGACCTATTCTGTCTTCTGAGGGCACTGCACTCACACAAGTTCAAAATCTCTCCTGAGACTCAAAGTAATCTCTTTAATTGTAACCCCGTTAAAATTCAAAAAACAAGTTACATTCTTCTAACATACAATGGCACAGAACATATATTTCCATTCCAGAAGAGGGAAAAGGAAATACTGGACCTAATCTAAACTAACCAAATCCTGTAGGTCCGTGTAATTGGGGGCTTACTTATAGTTTCAAAGGGCTGGTCCATGGCCCTCATAGTGGGTAGCATGGCACTGCAGCAGTAATGAGAGTATACATCTGATTCACAAGCAGAAGGCAGAGGGAGAGAGCTAGCTGGAGCTGGCCTGAGCTTTGGAAACATCCCTGGGGACACACCTTGTCCAGCAAGGCTTCTAATCCTACCAAACAGTTCAACCAACTGGGACCAAGTATTCAAACATATGAGTCTATGGCTGTTAATTTTTTCTTTGCTTTGGAAATTGCATAGTTCTATCATCATATCCAAAACATGATTCTGAAAGTAAAGAGTGGGTATCTGCCTGACATATAGAAAAATGTATAGGTTTTGATGAGCATGATGCTAGATTCTGCTTTGTTTCACATCAACATTCATCTGAATGAGTAAATATTCAGCTAGTGCTTTCTAATGAATGAAAAAAAAATCATTCCTATATGATACATAGGAAAATACCTATTTCCATTGCAGAATCATCCGTGATTGGAAAAATCTTCCATAGTGATTCTTTTTCCCTTTGATCAGTTAAAGTGGTAACATAGTAGATATAAGAAATGCCTTGCTGTAAGGTTGTGGTTTTTTGTTAATATTCATAAAAGACATAGAAGTTTTCTCTGTTTTTGTTATCCTCAATTTTTTTTTTAATTTATATTTTGGCTATAAAGCACACCATGTGCCACTCGATGCTTCTGGTTGTGTTTTTATGCTCTGGTGAGGTAGCATCAGAACACTTTCTGACCTTGTTAACCTGTCAGATCTCCACCTGCTGCCATCTTTGGTGATGATGTTTAGTTTCACATCAACATTCATCTGAATGAGTAAATATTCACCTAATGCTTTCTAATGAATGAAAAATCATTTCTATATGATGGAAATAGGAAAATTTTGAGACTAGGTGTAGGAAACCAAAATACAAGAACATGTAGGTTAAGTTAGCAGAAGGCACCTGGCCACATCAGCTTTGGGGGAAGTATGACATTTATTGTGGAGGAATGGTGTGACAGGGCTTTTCACAGCTCACTCTGGTTGGTTTGTAAAGAAAGAGCTGTAGCAGGACACAGATGGAGAAAGGAAGTGGGCACCAGTAGTCTCTACGGTTGAAATGGTGATGCCTGCCATGAGAGCATGGCAGGTTTGGGGAGAATTAAAGAGTGTGTTTGACTCAAAGGTAGACTCAGTAGATCTAAGTAATTAGCTAAACTGGACCAAAAAGCTGCTCAGAATTCCTATGGGTGAAGGAAGCTTTGAAGGGCTTTCCTGTGGCTGTTGTTCATGATCTGTATGCTTACGGCAAGCACTCTGTGGTTCTGGAAACTGATCCCGGAGCCTTGTACGTGCTATGCAAGCACTCTGCCACTGGGCTACGTATATCCCCAGCCATGTATTGCAAGGGAAACTTAAGCTGAATTGTTAGAAGTAACTTATTTTAAAGGTAATAAAGGCATAAACTATTTTAAGAAGTGAAACTGTGGTTTTCTTTTTCTCTCCATAATGACATGTTAGGTAAAACTTTACACTGATTATGTGAAGAACCACCTAATAGTGTTTACCTTGAAAGTTGGATTTAAACTGTGCCAAGTTTCTACTTATCTTATCAGATCTAGATCGTAGATGAAAAGGGACTAATGGCACATCCAAGGAGGTTTGCTGAGCCAATTGCTTGTTTGAACTTCAAGAGGTCCAGGAAGCAAATAAAAATATGAGATTTTAGAATGTCATATATTACTATTAAATGAAAAAATACATCTTCACTAGTGTTCCAACAGTTGTGTGCAATAATGCCTTTTATTAGTGCACAGAAGTGAAATTGAATCCAAAGTTTAAATTCTTTCTCTCATCTAAGCTTACAATCTTCTCCAGCTAGAATGACAACATGGAATGTGGTTGGTGAGTAATATGAGAAAATGGTTGAATTCTAAGACAAATGTCATTTATCCTCAAGAAAGCTTTGAATTGAATAAGATCCTATGATGGCAATATGGGAAAATAAATTAAGTTGTGTTCATGTATTCAGTTATCATTTAGTGCCATTCCAAAAATCACAGCCAAATGTATATCCCTAAAGTGGGCACTTGAAAGTTAACTAGACTTAATCATTAGAAGCAAGGCATAAAAGACACTATTGGCCAGGCATGGTGGTACATACCTTAAGTCAAAGCACTTGAGAGGCAAAGGAGGGCTGATCTCTTAGGAATTCAAGAATACCAAGATAGCATAGTGAGACTCTATCAAGAAATAAAGGAGAAAGAGATTAAGTAGTAGATGAATAAGTCACAATCACAGGAGAACCTGCTAGAATGCTTATTTCTTTTCCTTTGTGTATGTGTGGTTTTGCTTGTGTGTTTTTCTGTACACCATGTGCATGCAGTTCCCATAGAGGCCAAAGGAGGGCCTCTAATTCCCTGGGACTGGAATTAAACATGGTTTTGAATCATCATAAGTGTGGTAGGAAAGGAACCCAGGTCCTCTGGAAAAAGCAGGCACTGATGAGCCATCTCTCCAGCCCCAAACTTGAAAATTGTCATCTTAAGAAATGAAGCAAGAAATGAACCTTATAAGAGTCATTTCTCTTTTATTTGAGGAAGAGGCATATTTATAACCTAAGGATGTCCACATGCTTGAGCAAACATGTAGAGAATGAAAGAAATTCACAAAATGTTAGAATACATACATGTGGAAAATGAAGGAATTTCACTACAGACTTCTGAGGGCCTTATCAATTTGTTGAGTGTCTAGAATCTAGAGTTATCATGTATTTTGGATAGAGCCTAGTCCAGTACTGTTGCTTTTTGTTCAAGAACACATTTTCTCTCATCTTTATGAATTTTCTCTCTGAGATCATTAGGGTGGGGGGAGGGGTGATATCAAAAAAGTGTGCAGTAAATATGTTTAGTGTGAGAAAGCCAAGTTTCAGCTCAGCTTGGACCACTTTAACTGTTAAATGGCTAAAACAGGATATTAATCTAAAAAGACATGAATGGGACTCTTTTGTGAAATTTTCAGTATCTGAGAACTCCTCTAAGGGACGAAATCTCAAAAGTATGATTGAAGCAGGAATAACTTCTGACCTAAGTTTTACCTTGAGAGAACTTTGTATTAAAGCCCCATCCGACAAAAATACAACTTTCTTACACTTAATAATAGCATCTGAGAACTCTAAAGTCATGAGAATGTGCATGATATAGAAGCACTTTCATGTGTAGCTCTCTTATTTGGTATCACAGTTGTGCTAGGAATAGTCTTAAGAATGTAAGTGCTATTAGGAAGCCACAGAGCATTAAAGGGAAACCCCTGGCAGGGATCCCTGTGAGTATGACAATGTAGAAGGCTTCAGTAGGAGTCCTCATTGGATTCTGTATCAGAGGACTCATATGGGCAAGGACCCTTTGGATGTATTCTCTGGGGAAATCATCAGCTTTAAGTCCTCCATTGTCTGAGAGTGAGAAAATACACAATTAGAAAGGATTACAGTGAATAAGAAAAGTAAAATGTCAGGGGTCTTTTAAAAAAAAAACAAATTATTCTATAAATTTCAATTACCAGTATGACTGAATTACCCTTAGTAAGAAGGTACCACGGAGTGAATGAATACCTGAAGAAACCCCAAGAAACAAGAGTATATCTTCAAAGGTGATTGCACTATGAGTCCAAACTTTGAGAAAGTAAGGGAAATCTTGAGGCAGATAGTGTTACAGAGACATCTGAGGGCTCAGATTTATAGGTTTGTTTGAGAGTCCAGAAGTTGTAGAGTATTTATCTTGGCTAGACCAGTGGTTTTTAGCCTTCCTAATGCTGTGACCCTTTGATACAGTTCCTCGTTTTGTGGTGACCCTCAACCACAAAATTATTTTTGTTGCTACCTCATAACTGTAATTTTGTTATTGAAAAGGGTCATTCAACCCCCAAAGGGGTCGTGACTCACAGGTTGAGAACTGCTGTGCTAGAGTCTAGTCCAGTAGAGGATTTTCATGATGTGTTTTTGTTCAAGAATACATTTTCTCTCTCATGTGTTTTTTTCTCTGGGACCTTTGTATAACATCTGTCTGTCTCAAGTATGTATGTCATGATTCTCTTAAATAAATCACTACCATTCTCTAGTATCCACACTTAAAATCTAGGGTCACTGGAAAGCCTGCAATACATTGCTAAAACCCATGAACAGAGCCTTGAAGCAAACAGTGTGGGTGATGAAGGGGAGACATCCTCTGAAGAAGCTTAAAAAGAAAAAAAAAAAGCCGGGTGGTGGTGGCGCATGCCTTAATCCCAGTACTGGCAGGCAGATTTCTGAGTTCAAGGCTAGCCTTGTTGGTCTACAAAGTGAGTTCCAGGATAGCCAGGGCTACACAGAGAAACCCTGTCTCACAAATAGGCCTGGTGGGGCTGGAGAGATGGCTCAGCGGTTAAGACTACTGACTGTTCTTCCTGAGGTCCTGAGTTCAAATCCCAGCAACCACATGGTGGCTCACAACCATCTGTAATGAGATCTGATGCCCTCTTCTGGTGTGTCTGAAGACAGCTACAGTGTACTTATATACATAAAATAAATAAATCTTTAAAAAAACAAAACAAAACAAATAGGCCTGGAGTTGTAGGCAATAATCCTAGCTAGATGGAAAACTAAGGCAGGTTCAAGGCCAGTCTGGCAATTACTTGTCCTCAAATAAAAAGCAAAGGGCTGGTGAGATGGCTCAGTGGATAAGAGCACTGACTACTCTTCCAAAGATCGTGAGTTCAAATCCCAGCAACCATATGGTGGCTCACAACCACCCGTAATGAAATCTGACACCCTCTTCTGGTGGTCTGAAATACTCATTTATAATAATAAATAAATCTTTAAAAAAAAAAGCAAAAAGAGGGACTACAGATGT
>NW_022196904.1:9382357-9385522 GCF_008632895.1 Mastomys coucha
AAAAAAAAAAAAGCAAAAAGAGGGACTGCAGATGTACCTCAGTTGACAAAGTGTTTGCTCAGCATGCACAATCCCCAGCACCACATAAACCAGGTATGGTCATGGGTTCCTATGCTCAGGAGGTAAGAAAAACATCAAAAATTTAATATCCTCATCTGCTACATAGATCTCAAGGCCACCCTGGGTTGGCTGCAAGACAAGTTAAAAATCTATATAAAAGAAGGATGGAAAGGGAGAAAATCCATACAGATACTCTGTAATCCATATAACTTGATAATAGTACTTTTTAATATAAGAATGAGCCAGTTCCTTATGTACTTAATAAAACAGTATTTGTGTTTCTTAAAACATGTGAATGAAAATGGGTCTCACATATCTTAGGCTGGCCTTAACCTTACTGTGTAGCCAGGCTTGACCTTGAACTTCTGATCCTCTTGCCTCTATCTCCTATATGCTGGATTACAGGCATGCACCACAGTGACTGGTTTTAATGAATTTCTGGGGATATGCTACATAATTCTCTACCAACTGAGCTACATACTCAGCCTGTTTTTGTGTATGTTTTTTAGATGAGTCTGTCTTTGTGACTCTAGTTGGCCTATAACTCAGTATGTAGATCTGGCTAGACTCTTAAGAGTGATCCCCACTTGCCTCTGCCTCCCAAAAACAATGATTATAGGAATGTGCTACAATGCCTTGCTTTTGCTATGGTTTTGACTTTTAGAATGTTCTGGAACTTCTCTGGACCCTGGAATTAATTCCTTTACTGCTGAGAGTCCCCTGATGAAAATCGAGGTTGTTGAGGTCCTTACATTGAACAAGGATGTGGCTGGTCCCCGGAATGCCCTGATTCAATCCCTCTATCCAGAAAGTGGGGAAGACTTGAACCCAGGTAACCTCAAGCAAGCTAAACAGCCAAGCAAGCATTTGACTGACACTGAAGCTTCACGCCAGAAGTTCCGACACTTCCAGTATGAAGAGTCAGCTAGTCCCCAAAAGGCTGTGTCCCAGCTTCGTAAGCTGTGTCACCAGTGGTTACAGCCCAATACACATTCAAAGAAGCAGATCCTAGAGTTGCTGGTGCTCGAGCAGTTCCTGAATACACTGCCTGAGAAGTTTCGGATGTGGGTAGAGTCACAGCACCCAGAAGATTGCAAAGCAGCAGTGGCTTTGTTAGAGAATATGACCTCAGTGTCTAAGGACGATGGTGAGTGTCCTGGAAGGGTGAGGTGATAAACATCTCTGTGAAGGCTTTGTGAGGGAATGAGGAGTGCTGGGGTAACTAAAGATGTTCCCATTTCAGACCACAACATCCATATCTTCCTTGTTACCAGATTAGAATTAATGGAAACCTGAAGTGTTTAGTATCCAGCTCAGCTTACCCAAACAAAAACCTTCCATGGGCTTCAGTGGAAGCTTACAGATGCAATGTTTTTTTTTCCCCTTTATCCTGTTGAGATCCCTGACTTCCAGTTCTTTGAAGAAGCTATGAATGAAGTCCTAACTGAGGGAGGACTCGAGAGTTGACTGAGCCTGTGGGCCTACAGAAAATATGGGATGTGACAAGTGAATACACATATGATAGTATGAAGGTGGTGAAGAGGTCAGGATATAGGTGGAGTTTATGGAGGCTGCTTCTGTCACTGAAACCCACTATGACAAGAAAAGTGAAGAAAATAAGCAGGATGGATGTCCCAGTGACACATTGGCCAAGAATCTTGTGTAGCCTGTAGAAGTTGAAAAGACAAAGAATGAGTTCTTCCCTATATCCAAAAAGAACATAGTCCTGTTAACATCTTGATTTTAAACCAGCATAGGCTGATGCCAGAGCTCTGGTCTCTGAAACCTTAATACATTTTACCAGATCTGATAATGTAGGCGTATATCTAAGATATTCAAGACACCAAGTCAAGTCACCAGTTCAAGGCCTGCCTGAGCTACAAATGAGTTCAAGGTCAGTGTGAACAATTTATCATGACCTTGTCTCAAAATAGAAATGGACTGGGGCTATCACCCAGGCGTAGCACAGCATTCTGGCTTTAATACCCAGGATTTGGGGAGTGAGGCAGTTTATGACAGTTAACTAGAGTTTAACTCTCCCCAGAAGCTACATTTTTTTAAAAAAATTGGGGCATGGGCATGCATGTCTAATCACACTATCATAGTGGGTGGAAACAGGAAGGTCACTCGGGTTTCCTGGCCTCCAGCTTGGCTACAAGTTCAGTAAAAGACACTGTCTCAAATGGACATAGTAAAGAATGATGGATTAGGACACCAGACATCCTCATCTAGCCTCTGCATGCACCCAAACACACATGCATATACACTGTACTTACAAACACCAAAAAAGTTGTAAGGTGGATCCAGGAAGGAAACCTTACTGGAAGAGTTCCAGGATGCTCTAACTCTAGGCACACCTCTACCTAGGATTTCAATAAGAGCCTCAACCAATCCCCTCATCCATCTCATTTGACTGCCTTCAGCTGGCTTCATTGCCGTTAAGGCTTCCAAACACAGAATTTCTCTTTCTTAAATGTTCCAACAAAAGCTTCGTTTGCTCTAAAAGTGCATGGTCTCCCATGTCTCCCAGAGTCTGTAAAGGTGAAGGGATAGTGTGGTGGAGCAGGCTGGGTGATGTCATTTGTCCCCATTCTAGCTGGAGTAAAGTCAGCATGGTAAAAGCCCATAGAGTATGTGGAGACACATGAGGAAGGCTAGACTTGGAAGAATCCTTGGAAGGCCTGTTAGTACTAGACAGGGATGTTTAATATGACCAGAAGCACAAAATGGGTACCCATTCTGTGACCAAGGGAAGATCCTTCTCTTCTCCAAGGCACCAAAGGGGGAACCACACAAGCATGATAAGGGCTTGAAAACTAGAAACAGACTTTACCACTAAGGAAAAGGCCATTCTTCAGAAGCCAGAGCCTGAGACAGATGCTGGAATGGGGAGACAGTGAAAGGTTTCTGTAGTAGAGACACCAGTCTGCCTGAGGGCTACCACCTCATTAACTCTTTATGTGGCATCTTCTCCAGCTCAGCTTGCCTGCTGTAGTGAGGCCACTAGTCAACTAAAAGAGAAAAAGAAGGATGTGGCCACTTTACCAGCTACTGTACCACCCGAGGTAAGCAAAAACCTTTTGTTCCATTGGTCACAGCTTCCTT
>NW_022196904.1:9385620-9405629 GCF_008632895.1 Mastomys coucha
ACTCAGAAATCCACCTGCCTCTGCCTCCCAAGTGCTGGGATTAAAGGAGTGTGCCACCACTGCCTAGCTGGTCACAGCTTCCTTTAAGGGACTACCCCTAAGATATCCTCTCTACACTGAACCATGCCAAGGCTTCATGAAAGATAGGCCATTTTAACTTTCTGAGTTCATGGGCCTAAGTGGAATTCTGAAAAACCCAAGTGTGAAGAAGGATAACCCTCCTGACATTGTGATGGGCATAGAGAAAGCAAACAGTCAAGAGTCAAGACTGAGGGGGACATAAGAACCAGAAGAATCACAGGCAGTCTGTGAGGACTACATTGTACCCTAGTTAGAATGAGTGAGCACTTGTCCTTTGGAGATACTCAATTGGGGAATTAGGAATGAAACAGCATAGAGAATTGGTGATGGGCATGCAATAGGATTAGCCCTGTCAGCCAGGATAATAGTGTGTATATGGCATGAGTGTATATTATGTATATGGTATTAGGGATATTAGTGTGTATATGGCTCTTTTCCTTACAAGTGGTTTATATTGGATTGGAATTGTTGGCTCTCATGTAATGAACTAGACTTTGGGCATGGCTGCTACCTGGGAATGGGAAGAAACTGATCCCAGATTCATTGCTCTGTATTGTGTTCCTTCTAAGGTAGGCTCTGCAGCATCTAGGCAAAACACCTCCCAGATCCAGTCAAGGTGGTAAGATGGAAGTTTTCCTGTCAGAATCCATAGCCTCTAATAAGAAACTGTCATGGCATAGGTGAATATTATACATAGGTCAGACCTGTCTATTAACATTGTAGGCTTTACACTACAGAACAAAGCTGTTGCCAGAGGGAGAAGGTCCTTTGGAGGGATGTTGTCCTTACAATTGCAGGCTTAGTACAGATGCTAGTATGATCAGTGTAGCATGCTTATTGCACTTATAGCTCTTTGCCAAACAGGAGCTCAGCCTACCAGCTTGGGACCCAGACTTTAATTTGGAGAAATACCCTGTGGATCTCTTTCGGGGTCAAAAAAGTCATTGTCTCTGAGTAAACCACCAAGGCAGAGAAGTCCCTGTGTGTGGTAGAATGTCCCGGTGGCCTTCCTTCTACCCACATTGGCAAACATCAAACTTTTATAACATTACAGGAACCGGTGACTTTCCAGGATGTGGCTGTAGACTTCAGTCAGGAAGAGTGGCGGCTACTAGGTCCAGTGCAGAAGACCGAGTATCATGATGTGATGCTAGAGACCTTGGGCAACTTGGTCTCTGTGGGTAAGGCCATTCCTACATTTAGAAAGCCATGGGGTCCCCCAAATCTCTCAGTTTTTCTCTACCCAGTATCAGAACTGGCTGTGCTCTCAATGGTCTCTTGCTCTGTCCAGAATCTTTATCTGAAACTGTGACCCTGCGTTGGTAGACAGCCTTGAGTGTACAGAAGCAGCCTCCGGTTTGGTTTGCCTGGGGGAATGAGGAAGCTCCTGGTTTTGCTTCTTCACAGCTTGTCACTCCCTAGACTGAATGACTATTTGAGAAGATATAACCTTATTTCTTAATATTGTCACTCTGTCACTTATAATTGCAATATGTATATCTTTTGGTTTCTTTCAGGGTGGGAGTCTACATTGGGAAACAGAGAGTTAACTCCAGACTCTCCCATTCCTGTGGTAAAACCAATTCATGACTCAAACCCAAAAGATCTCTCAAGGAATGGTACCCAGTCCACTGTCCTTGAAAATGTCTCACAAGATGGGGTCCAAGAAATGCACACCATAGAATCAAATCAAGTGGGGAAGCTTCAGGAAAAAGGCCACCCTCAGAGGAAGTTCTCTGAAAGCTCCAGGTCTCAGGGCCAAACTAGTCTTCACAAAAGCCAGGGCTCACTCAGTGAAGGTCTTCCTAGAAAGCATGTAAAAGTTAAGCAGAAGGGCACTGGAAAGGGGAAAGGCAGGAAAAATACCATTTCCATGACGCGAGGTTTACGCATAAGAAGTAAGCAAAAGGACTCTGTGGAGTGGCAAGGCAGGAGTGGCAGCAATCCTATGACACATAGCTCTATAAAAAACCACCAAGATGGTTCTGAGCTGGGAAAAGCTGGGGCCAGCAGAGATCCCATTACACTTACTGTGCCTGAAAAATTTTACCAGAAAGCCACTGGCTCTGAAGAGGGTAGATCTGGGGACAGTAGCAATGCCACAGTACCTGATACACCTACAGAGATTCACCAGAAAGGCCCTAAATGGCATAAAGTTGGGAAAAGTAACAATTCCATGTTACAAGGTCCATCTGTACAAAATCACCAGATGGGGTCTGAGGCAGGAAGAGCCAGGGAATACAGTATCTTGACACAACCTTTACCTATAAAAATTCATCAGAAAGGCTATGAAGAAGGTAAAGTCCAAGGAAACAGGAATTCCTTGAAACATGTAAAACCTCACCAGAAGGGTTCTAAAGGGGAAAGAGCCAGGGAATTTAGCACTTCCGAAAAACATGTTCCCTATGTAAAAAATCACCTAAAGGCCTCTGAAAGAGGAACAGGCAGGGAAATCAATACTTCTATAAAATGTGGTCCCTATATAAAAACTTACTATAAGGGTTCTGAAGTGGGAAGGCTCAGGAGAGCCAACAATTGTAGGAAGGCCATCAGCCGACATGCTCAGCAGATAGTCTTTATAAAAATTCACAAGGGGAGCCAAGTTTGCCGATGCAGTGAATGTGGTAAAATGTTCCGAAATGCTAGGTATTTCTCTGTCCATAAGAAGATCCACACAGGAGAACGGCCTTACATGTGTATGGCCTGTGGGAAAGCATTTGTTCAGAGCTCCTCCCTCACACAGCATCTTAGAATTCATAGCGGAGAGAGACCGTTTGAATGTTCAGAGTGTGGGAGGACCTTCAATGACCGCTCAGCCATCTCTCAGCACCTGAGAACTCATACTGGAGCTAAGCCCTACCACTGTCAGCACTGTGGGAAAGCTTTCCGTCAGAGTTCCCACCTTACCAGGCATGAGAGAACTCATACTGGGGAGCGACCTTATGTGTGCACCAAGTGTGGGAAGGCATTCACACAGAGCTCACACCTTATTGGGCATCAGAAAACACATGGGATAAAGTTCAAGAAGCAGCCCAAATTGTAGCCTTTGTGCTTTTCAAAGCACTGTTTTTTTCAGCCTTGAGATGTACTATGCAGACCCTAAGTATGATAGATAGGCTTTGAATAAGGAGAGCCCCAGACCTTAAGGACAGCTCAGGACACCACCTAGCAGGCAGTGAATGAAACCATCAGGGAGTTCTTAATTGCTTCATTTATCCTCAAAAGGAAATAAAAGATCTGAAAATGCATCTAAGTTCAAGAAGCCAGGTACCAAAATTTGCACTAATATTTCTATACAGGATAAAGTATGTAAGTGAAAAAAAAAAACTAAAAGTATGTAGATAAATAAACTATTATATTTGTGTGGAACTTTTTTTTCTGCTGTGATAGTTGTTTTTCGTTATCAATTTGACTACATCTGGAATTAACTAAAACACTAGCAGCTGAGTATACCTTTGAGGAATTTTTTTTCTTAGATCATTTGAAGTGGGCAAACCCACTTTTAATCTGGATTGCACCTTCTACTGGCAACCTATATAAAGGACATGGAAGAAGGAAGCTTGCCCTCTTTGCCTGTTTGCTCTCGCTAGTTAGTATTTTCCTTTACTTGCATTAGAGCTTACTTACAGGTTCTGGTATCTAGCACCTGAGACATCCTGCCTCATGAACTGAACAACTACTGGATTCTTAGGCCTTCCATTGATGGACAGCCATTTTCATTCTAGTTAATGTATGTGTATGTAAATACATATGAGGAGATTCATTCTATCAGATACACTACATTAGGGTACCTTGAATAATATCTGCTTAATTAAGAATCTTGTTTGTTTTTGATTTTTGAGACAGGGTTTTTCTGGGTAGGACTGGCTGTCTTACAACTCACTCTATAAACCAGGCTGGCCTCAAACTCAGAGATCCACCTACCTCTGCCTCCTAAGTGCTGGGATTAAAGGTGTGCGCCACCTGGCCATTAACAATCTTTTATGTTGTTGATCTCAACAGTTCTAGCAGATTAGCGTACAGGTAGGAAGAAATCTTCAGGAATCATTGGAGGCCCAGAGGTCTAGAAGTCCATAATGAATCCAGGGACACATGAAAATATCCTCTGGCTTTACATTACCATTTTTCCTAGAGGGCCAGTTACGGGAGAAGTTCATCACTGTTAATCATCAAAATACTGGCAACACCAGGGCATGTGTTTGATGCTCACTTTCAAATTCCATTACATACATACATACATACATACATACATACATACATACTACATATCCAGGTCAACAAAGAAAAGCAAAGGACTAGCAGTGTGGCTCAGCTAGTAAAGGGGATCTGCCACCAAACTTGATGGACTGATTTTTAATCCCTAGAACAAACCGTGAGAAGAGAACTGATTGTTGCAAGTTGTCCACTAACATCCACATGTGTGCCATGGTGTTCAGTCACACAAAATAAAACTATAGAATTCTTCAGAGTTGAAGAGATGGCTCCATGGTTAAGAATTCTTGCTGCTTTTGCAGAGACCCCAGTTTGATTCATGGCATCCATATTTAAAGGCTCAAAAAACACTTGTAACTTCAGCTCCAAGGGATCTAGAACCTTCTAGACTCTTGCTACCTGCACTCATATACTCACAGGCACACATACTTTTTTTTCATCTCCAGATCATGCACACCCCACGTCATCCCTTTCCCAAGAGTTCCATGTTGTTCTTCTATGTTCTTTGTTACATTTGAAAACATATTCTATAGCTGGGGGTGTGGCCCAGTGGGTAAACATGTGCTTTGCCTATATGAAGCCCCTGGATACAACTCCAGCATACACACCAGATCCATATTGCAGGTGTGATTATGCCCTCTTGGGTGAATGACTCATCTTTCTCTGAAACAAACAGGATCAGAGAGTACATTGCATGTTGTAAGGTCAAGTGTGCAGAAAAATGGCCACCAGGAGGCATATATCAGACATTGTGCTGTTTAATCATTTCAGTAACCTGATTAAAATTTGTTAGTATTTTTGAAATGAGGTTTAAGTTTGCCCAGAGGTATGTTATCTGGTAAAACTCAAGAATCTCATTTTTCTGGATCCCTAACAGTAAGATAAGCTAAGAGCAGTCAAAAAATGGAGGACTATAGGAGAACTTTGGACCAGAAGGTGCAACCTAAGCTTCAGAAATATGTTTTGCCTATGTATTCTATATAATGAGCAATTCCAAATTACTGGCAGCCATTTTGTTATTTTGGTAGTCTGTGGGTAAGTTTGGAGACCATACAGATGGTTCCTGACCATTGTTTCTGGGATCAACAGGGAAGACAGAGTTGTCAGTGCAACACCTGGGGCCCTTTTAATATAGGTTGAATGTATATGGACTTTTGGCTTTATGCGTTGATTGCCTTTCAAGCTCTCAGATGGTAAGTACAGTCAAGTAGAAATCTCTCATTGAGCCTGTCCCACACATACAGCCTCTCCTTGCCTTCATTTTCCTGCCTTCACCTTCAAATTTTGGAGGTAAAGACTAACATGACTGTGTGTCGGCTGCCTTACCCGTCCAGTGGAAATAAGGAGGCAAACACCGAGCCCTTCTCCATGCAGTTTAATCAGGAACCTTCATTTTTACTTCTTCTCTAGTTAGCTTCTTTTATATTCTTCTGTATCTTCTTCTTACATCTTACTTATTACTACTTACATCTTATTAGTTACATTTTATTAGTTACATACTTATTCCTAATTCTACATCTTACATCTGTCCTTACATCTTACTTCTATATCTACATCTTCTCTCCTATCCCATTACCAGCCCCAATTCTACATACTTACTCCCTATTCTTTCCTAACCCATCACCAGCCCTAATTCTACATACTTACTCAATACTCCTCCAGCCCCCAGCCCTTGTGGGTTAAATACTTTCCCTGGTCCCAATCAGCATCAGCTACGTGGCAAAGCATAATAGGATGCTACGAGAAATCATGCCAGCTTGCATCATAAACTAGAGACACACAGCTTTTCCAACTAAGGCTTGTTTATCTCAATGCTCTCTGCTCTGGCCGGAGACCAGGTATTCAATATATATATAGGGTGGCAGCTGCGGCTCCCCACAACTGTGGACCTTCCTACCCAGAGAAAGCCTTCCATGACCTGGCTGGTCTCCCTTCAAAAGCTGGAGTGAGTCTGATTCCCCTCTCACTAATTCTGTGAGTGATGCTTAGAAAATGACAGATGGTAATTTCTATACTTGCCAAAATAGAACTCATTGTATTGCTAAGCTGGTGCTTCTTCAAGTTCTGTTGGAACTCTGGGTCTCTAGATGGTCACTCTGGAATTCAGTCTTGGAACCACTATAGGCCAGCCAGCCACTAAGGGTTTTGGGGTGGAGAGGAACAGTATGGATGAACAATGGCCAATCAGTGCCTTCAACAAAGACCCTGCATGAGCAGGGTCATAAGCAGGTGGGATCCAATTGATCTGGGGTTTTCCCAACTTGGAAAATGAGATAAGAGATATCAAGGGTTTTTAAGAGTATCTAAGGGCTCCCAGTGGGAGGAAAGGATGAGTCCAGTTGGGCCCACCTCAATCATTAGGCCCAGCTGGCAGGGAAGAGAGAGTTCTGAGGCAGAGTTGGGAGTTCTGTAAGGACCTTAGTTTGCTTCCTATTACTGTGATAAAATAATACCAAAAGCAAATTGAGGAGGAAAAGGTTTGTTTCAGCTTACACATCCATCTTGAGCACAGTCCATCACTGAGGGAAAGCCAAGGCAGAAAATCAAGCAGGGAAAGAACTGAAGTAGGCCATGGAAAGGTGTTGCTTACCAGCTTGGTCCTCATGACTTGCTCAGCTCCTTTTTTATAGAACTCAGGATCACTTGCTTAGGGGTGCAACTATCCCCAGTGGGCTGGGCTCTCCCACATCAACTATTAACCATGAAAGTGTCCCCAACAGGTTTGCCTTTAATCCAATCTGATGAAGGCATTTTCTCAAGTGAGAATCCCTCTTTCAAAGTAACTCTAACTTGTATCAAGTTAGCAACAACAAAACAAACAAACAGCTAGTTAGTACACAGAGGGAGACAGTGGTGGTTTGAATAGGTATGGCCCCCATAGACTCATGTGTTTGAATACTTGTTCATTAGGGAGTAGCACAATTAGGAAGTGTAGCCTTAGTGCAGTAGATGTGGCCTTGGGTAATTGAAACTATTGATGCTGACCGATATCATTGACCAAAGATTGTTGATTCTTGTTTTTTGTTATTATTGTTGACGGTGGTGGTAGGAAGTATATATGTTTCACTTCTTTAAGTTTTGTGTTTTCTTGAGTGTAATTAACCTCCTTTTGTTGGAGTTTTCTTTCTATCACTTTCAGTAGGTTGGTTTTGTAGATATTGTTTAAGTACTGTTTATGTTGGAACATATTTTTACATCTATGGTGATTGAAAGTTTTGCTAGATATAGTAGTCTGGGCTGGCATCTGTGGTACACAGAGTCTGCAGCACATCTGTCCAGGTACTTTTGGCTTTTACTGTCTCCATTGAGAAGTTAGGTATAATTCTAATAGGTCTGCCTTTATATGTTATTGCTCATTTTCCCTTGTAGCTTTAGTATTCTTTGTTGTTGTTGTTATTCTGTACCGTTTAGTTTTTTGATTATTGTATGCTAAGGGGACTTTCCTTCTGGTCCAGTCTATTTGGTGTTCTGTATGCTTCTTGTACTTTGATGGGAATCTTCTTTAGGTTAGGGACATTTTATTCTATGATTTTGTTGAAAATATTGTCTATGCCTTTGTGCTGGGTTTCTTCTCCTTCCTTTATTCCTAATATTCTTAGGTTTGGTCTTTTCATAGTGTCCCAGGTTTCCTGGATGTTTTGTGACCGAAGGGTTTTAGGTTTAACATCTTCTTTGACTGGTGCCTCTATTTTTTTTCTACCATATCTTCAATGCCTGAGATTCTCTTTTCCATCTCTTGTAGTCTGATGACAAAGCTTGACTCTTTAGTTCCTGTTAAAGTTCCTACATTTTTCATTTCCAGAATTCTCTCAGTTTGGATTTTCTATATTGATTTTATTTCTATTTCAGGTCCTGGACAGTTTTATTCATTTCCTTACACTGTTTGTGTTTTCATAGATTTCATATGAAATGAGATTTAATATTTATTCATTTCCTCTTTAAAGACCTCTACCCTCTTCATACAGGAAGGTTTAAGGTCTTTTTCATGTGCTTCAGCTATGTTAAAGTATTCAGGGCCTGCTGTCATGAGATAGATGGGCTCTCTAGTGAAAATATATTGACCTTGTTGTTGTTATGTTTTTACACTAGCTTCTAAGCACCAGGGATTGAGATGATTATAGTTTATGTACTGATTTTGACTTGTCTATGTTGGGTGGATATTTTGTTCCTTGGTTTCTGTTTTGTCTCTGGATTTTGAAGCATGTGATAGCTGTGTGTTGCCTGGTAGGAAATACTCTTTAGATCTGATAGTTGTGTTGCTTGAGTGTCCTAAGTACAATTTCTGAGTTTGGGGAGCTGATACTTGGGAATAGGGATAGGGATAGGCTAGGAGCCTGAAGCGGGGGATGGGGGTGGAGAGGGTCCTAGGAGTGCTGAGACCAGAGTTTTTAACCAGGATGTTTATTTCATCTCCTTGGAATGGGGGGATATGGTGAAGAAAGGACATCCCAAAAGGTCTGCTGTATTGCTGGTGGTGAGAGAGGAGCAGAAGAAGAGGGAAAGATCTACAGACAGCTAGCTGCTTCCCTGGCAGGAGAGATTTTTGTGTTAACAGGGGTAACAACCTGTTTAGGGGCTGGAATAAAGCAACAAGTCAGGGAAGGTAGGCTAGGAAGAGATGATCTGTGAAATCCACTGGAGATGTGGGTGGGGTGGGGGATAGGAAGGCTGTAGCTGGTGTTCTGTTATAGACCTAGGGATAAGACTAGGGGTTTGGATTTGAAGGGAAGGAGGGGGTGATGAAAGTCTTCAGTTGGCTTGCGTGTTTCTCTGGCCTCCTTGGAAGATGTGTTCCTAGTGGATTCCTACTGGTATTTGAGGTTAGGATAATGGGATGCGTTTGGGGGAGGAAGATTGAGGAGAAGACCTCTTTGATCCATCAGGGACGGGGTTAGAAAAGAAAGGGAGACTGCAGCAGGTTTTCTGCAACAGAGCTGGGGAAGAGACTGGGGGCATTGGATCTGGGGGATCAGAAGGAGAGGTGTAAATCTGCCGGCCTACTTGCTTCCTTCGTAGGAGTGGTCCCTGAGTTAGCAAAGGGGCCTTCTGGGATTGGGGGCTGGATAAAAGCAATGAGTGGGGAGGACAGAAGTTGGAAGAAGAAGATCTCTGGGAGCCATAGGAGATGAGAATGAGGGTGGGTAGGGAAGGCTGCTACAGTTATTCTGCTGCAGAGCTGAGGATGAGATCATTATTATTAACTCTTAGAAAGCTGTTCTTTTCTAATGAGAGACAGACTGCAGAGATTGGGACAGGACAGGGGGTGGGTTTAACTGGTAATCAAGAAAGGGGAAAGAGTAGTGCAGATATATTGTGTGAGAAAATAATCTATTTTCAAAATTAGGGTAGAAAAGAAAATAGGACTTTGAGAAGTCTTATGAGGGTCATTGCTATGAGAAATCTTTCTGTCAAACCTCTGACCTCATTTCACAACAGGGTACTCATCCCAAAGTGAAGCCTGATGAGTGGGATCAAAGTGGGAAATGCTTCAGTTAGAGTTCTCACTTCATTGTTCATCAGAGAATTCATATGGAAGAGAAACACCATGACTTCCTTGAGTGAGAAAAGACACTCAAGCACTTATTAGGCACCAGAGAAATCATTCAAGAAAGAATTATCATGAGTGTCACCACATGAGATATACTATATCCAGAATTCATATTCTAATGTTGCAGAAAAGCTCAAGTTCATAAAGGTGAGAAATCCTTCAAATAGATGCCATACTTCCTTATTATATACTTATAAAACCCAGTCAGTATAAAACCACATGAATTAATAGGAAAAAATCTCCAGCACATCATCTAACCTTTTAGGTCACCAGAAAATTTCTCACTGGACAAAAATTCTATGCATATAATGGGTGAAGAGTACTTTCGGGAAGCACTATACTCACATTGAGCACTAGCAAAATCATTGTAGAAAAAAAACGGTACTATTTTTTAATGTCAATCTGTGATCTCATAAAACAGTCCAATGGAGTGATCAATTCAAATAGTGGTCTTTATGCCACATAGTTCTAAAAAGGAAAAAAAAGATATTACAAGGAGGTGAGGATGAATAGTTTATACAGGAATGTGAAAAAGTTGTTCTTCAGAATACCATATCGATAGAAACACTGAAAGGGTAGAGATAAATATACCATCAGCGTCTTGATGTATATCCTACTGTGATATAGACCCACTTGGACCAACTTTCCCTTTTTTTTATTAGATATTTTATTTATTTACAATATCTCCTTTCCCAGGTTCCCCTCCAAAAAAAAGAAAAAAGAAAAAGAAAAAATAATAAAATAAAATAAAAACAAAAACTAAAACAAACCCCTGTTCCCTCCTCCCTCTCCCTGCTCACCACCCCACCCCCTCCTGCTTACTGGCCCTGGCATTCCCCTACACTGGAGCATAGAACCTTCACAGGGCCAAGGTCCTCTCCTCCCGTTGATGACCAACTTAGCCATCCTCTGCTGTACATATGCTGCTGGAGCCATTAGTCCCACCATGTATACTCTTTGGTTGGTGTTTTAGTCCCTGGGAGCTCTGAGGGTACTAGTTAGTTCATATTGTTGTTCATCCTAAGGGGCTGCAAATCCTTCAGCTCCTTGAGTCCTTTCTCTAGCTCCTTCATTGGGGACCCTGTATTTAGTCCAATGGATGGCTGTGAGCCTCTACTAATGTATTAGTCAGGTACTGTTGGACCAACTTTTCTAGTTGCCAATCTGCTTTATGAAAATTCCAATTGCCAATCTGCTCTATAAAAATTCCAAATAAGGCAGTCTCGGCTTTTAGCCGGCTTCACACGTGTGAACCTTGTGGGCAAGTTTTTCGACAAAAATGCCCAAATTCAAGGTGACACTTGGGGAGAGAAATCAGGAGAAGCATGCACCCCTGGCCGAGCAGATTCTAGCAGGGAACGCAGTACGCGCGGGGACCCGAGAAAAACGGCGTGGACGTGGGGTCGAAGAGGAGGAAGAGTACATGGGACCCCGCTTGAGCAGGCGGATTTTGCAGCAAGCCCGGCAACAGCAGGAGGAGCTCGAGACTGACCATGGGACTGGAGAGCGGGCCCCCAAAACCGCGAGAGCGCGCCACGCGGCTGGGGCCTGGAGTGCCACAGGATGGATCAGATGAGGAGGATGAGGAATGGCCTACCCTGGAGCAGGCAGCCAAAATGACCGGGGTGGACCACCAGGCAGAAGTGGTCGTGGACCCTGAAGATGAACGTGCCATTGAAATGTTCATGAACAAGAACCCTCCCGCCAGGCGCACCCTGGCTGACATCATCATGGAGAAGCTGACAGAGAAGCAGAGGTGGAGACTGTCATGTCAGAGGTATCGGGCTTCCCTATGCCTCAGCTGGATCCCCGGGTCCTGGAAGTCTACAGAGGAGTCCGGGAGGTGCTATGTAAGTACCGCAGTGGGAAGCTGCCCAAGGCTTTTAAGATCATCCCTGCACTGTCCAACTGGGAGCAGATCCTGAGGCCTGGACTGCAGCCGCCATGTATCAAGCCACCAGGATCAAGCCTCTAACCTGAAGGAGCGCATGGCCCAGCGCTTCTACAACCTTGTCCTGCTTCCCCGAGTGCGAGATGACATTGCTAAATACAAGCGACTCAACTTTCACCTCTACATGACACTCAAAAAGGCTCTATTCAAGCCTGGAACCTGGTTCAAAGGAATCCTGATCCCGCTGTGTGAGTCTGGCACCTGCACCCTGCAAGAAGCCATTATCGTGGGCAGCATCCTTACCAAGTGGTCCATCCCTGTGCTGCACTCCAGTGCGGCCATGCTGAAGATTGCTGAAATGGAATACAGTGGTGCCAACAGCATCTTCCTGCGCCTGCTGCTGGATAAGAAGTACGCACTGCCCTACCGGGTACTCGACGCTCTGGTCTTCCATTTTCTGGCTTTCCGGACAGAGAAACGCCAGCTGCCTGTGCTCTGGCACCAGTGCCTGCTGACACTAGCGCAGCGTTACAAGGCTGACCTGGCCACAGAGCAGAAGGAGGCCCTCCTGGAACTGCTTCGGCTGCAGCCCCACCCGCAAGTGTCCCCTGTAATCAGGCGTGAGCTTCAGAGTGCAGTCCCCCGAGACATGGAAGATGTTGTTGTCACCATGGAATGAGAACAGTCACCTGTGTTGGTCCGGGGTGTGGGAGCTGGTGTATTTATAGACCTAGGTCAAGACGCTGAAGAGTTACTACAGCTTCCATGGCTCCAGTCCTGGGCAGGGAGAACTGCATCCACTCGGCTTTCTCTGCCATTTTAGGATTTGATCCCTGCTCATTTCTGGAAGCTAACTGGAGTTACCTCAGTTTGGCACCCCCACAACCCACCTGGCGCTTAGTATAAGGGCTGCTCTCTCGAGATACTGTATAAGTTCACTGGGGTGTGGAGAAAACAAAGGCAAAGTTAAAAAAAAAATTCCAAATAATATAATTGTGTTTCAAAAGCACAATATACAAATTGTGCTCCCAGTTTAAAGGAAATTGGCCCATAGATCACAAAAGAGTAAAAATAGAATGAGTTAATGTTTTTTCTTAAATATTTAAACATCCACATGATTATGCAACAGTACATTTGTTTGGTTTGGTTTGGTTTTGCAACAAGGGCAATGTAGGCTGAAGAGATGGCTCAGCAGTTAAGAGCATTGACTGCTCTTTGAGAGGTCCTGAATTCAATTCCCAGCAACCACATGGTGGCTTACAACCATTTGTAGTTGAATGCCCTCTTCTGAAGACAGTTACAGTGTACTCATACATGAAATTAGTTTTTTTTTTAAAAAAAGGGAAGCCCTAAATGTCCTGGAATTCTCTATACAGACCAGGCTATCATTCAACTCAGAGAGATCCACTGTTTTTCTGAGTGCTGGGATCAAAAGTATGACCCACTACAGCTAGGTCCAACAATATATTTTTCAAAGCAACAAAACAAAGATTCTTTTTTTTTTTTATGTTTCTGGTTTTTTGTTTGTTTGTTTGTTTGTTTTTTGGTTTTTCAAGACAGAGTTTCTCTGTATAGCACTGGCTGTCCTGGAGCTCACTCTGTAGACCAGGCTGGCCTCGAACTCAGAAATCCGCCTGCCTCTGCCTCCCAAGTGCTGGGATGTTTCTGTTTTTTTATTGGATATTTTCTTTATTTACATTTCAAATGTTTTCCCCTTTCTAGGTCTCCTCTTCAGAAACTCCCTATCCCATCTCCCCTCCCCCTGCCTCTATGAGGGTGCTCCCCAACCCACCCCCATCTTCTGGCCCTGGCATTCGCCTATAATGGGGCATCAAACCCCCTCAGTCCCAAGGGCCTTTCCTCCCACTGATGTTAAACAAGGCCATCCTCTGCCATATATGTAGCCAGAGCCATAGGTCCCTCCATATGTACTCTTTGTGTTGGTGGTCCAGTCCCCAGGAGTTCTGGGGGTGGGGGGTGTCTGGCCGGTTGACACTGTTGCTCCCCCCATTGAGCTGCAAAACCCTTCAATTCCTTCAGTCCCTTCTCTAACTCCTTCATCTGGGACATTGCACTCAGTACAATGGTTGGCTGCAAGCATCTGCCTCTGTATTTGTCAGATTCTGGCAGAGCCTCTCAGGAGATAGCCATATCAGGTTTCCAACAGCAAGCACTTCCTGGCATCCACAATAGTGCACAGGCTTGGTGACTGTATATGGGATGGATCCCCAGGTGGGGAGTCTCTGGATGGCCTTTCTTTCAGTCTCTGCTCCACACTTTGTCTCCATATTTCCTCCTGTGAGTATTTTGTTCACCCTTCTAAAAAGCACTGAAGCATCCATATTTTGGTCTTCCTTCTTAGGTTTCATATGGTCTGTGAATTGAATCTTGCATATTCAGAACCTTTGGGGTAATATCCACTTATCAGTGACTACAGACTGTGTGTGTTCTTTAGTGACTGAGTTACCTCACTCAAGATGATATTTTCAAGTTTCATCCCTTTGCCTGCAAATTTCATGAAGTCATTATTTTCAATAGCTAGATAGTATTTCATTGTGTAAAACACAAAACAAAACAAAACATTTTCTGTATCCATTCCTCTGTTGAGGGACATCTGGGTTCTTTTCAGCTTCTGAATATTATAAATATGGTTGCTATGAACATAGTAGAGCATATGCCCTTATTACATGTTGGAGCATCTTCTAGGTATATGCCCAGGAGTGGGATAGCAAAGTCCTCAGGTAATACTATGTCCAATTTTCTGAGGAACCATAAGACTGTACTGTAATCTAGGCTCAACCCAGAGAACACAGATTGACAAATAAATCGTTACAATAACATGAGGTTTATTGATCCACTTACGTGTAGTTACCCACCCTCACGGGGGGGAGGGGGGAGGTTCAACCCTGAACTCAGAAAGCACACATCTTTTATACTTTACAGAGGGTAGATTTCTGCAACAAGGCTAGCTGGCTTGCTCTGGTTGGTGGAACACAGGACAAAGGATCTCATCAGGCCTGTTCTTGGCTTAGTCAGCCAACTTCCCTATCCAGCTCTGTATCTAGCCTTGAAAGGTCCCTGGGAAGGAGCTGAGTAACTAGGTGGTAAGGGGATTGTTGGCAGCAAGGTCAGAGCGACAGTTTGTGGTCCTTTTCGAAATTCACCACAAGAAGGGTTGGGGGGTTCTTTCAAGAATTGCTAATCTTGTTTTCATAGACCTTCACGTCATTGTGACCAGTTATTTTTGTTTTGGCTTTACTTAGCTTAGTCAGAATGGCCTGGTCATTCTCTCTCAACATCCTGACCATCAGAACTTTGTTTTTACATCATGCCCTTGGCTACCTCTGAAACACAGCTTCTTAGTGCTTCTCAGAAAACACTCAGCCAAATGGCTGAAGCTGCTGCTTGCTGCTGTAAAACTTTGTCTCCACACTGCTTGCTGCTTTCCAGGAGCTGGAACATGGCTCCCTTATTTTACTGTGAAACTTTATTTCTACATCTCCAGAACTCTTTTTTTTTTTTTCCACTTTATTACTTCAACTGATTTCCAGAGTGGTTGTTCCAGCAATGGAAGAGTGTTCCTCTTTCTCCACATCCTCACCATCATCTGCTGTCACCTGAGTTTTTTATCTTAGCCATTCTTACTGGTGTAAGGTAGGATCTCAGGGTTATTTTGATTTACATTTCCCTGATGACTAAGTATGTTGAACATTTCTTTAGGTGCTTCTGGGCCATTTGAGTTTCCTCTGTTGAGAATTCTCTGTTTAGCTCTGTTCTCCATTTTTTAATAAGGTTCTCTGGTTTTATTTGGTTCTCTGGAGTCTAACTCCTTGAGTTGTTTTTTGTATATATTGAATATTAGCCCTTTATCAGATGTGAGACTGGTAAAGATCTTTTCCCAATCTGTTAGTTGCCATTTTCTCCTATTGACAGTGCCCTTTGCCTTGCAAAAGCTTTGCAATTTTATGAGGTCCCATTTGTCAATTATTGACCTTAGAGCATAAGCCACTGATGTTCTGTTCAGGAATTTTTCCCCTGTGCCCATGTGCTCAAGGCTTTTTTGCATTTTCTCTTCTACTAGATTCAGTGTATCTGGTTTTATGTGGAGGTCCTTGATCCACTTGGACTTGAGCTTTGTACAGGGAGATAAGAATGGATCAATTTGCATTCTTCTACATGTTTACCATCAGTTGAACCACCACCATTTATTGAAAATGCTGTCTTTTTTCCACTGGATGGTTTTAGCTCCTTTGTCAGATCTAGTGACCACAGGTGTGTGGGTTCATTTCTGAGTCTTCAATTCTATTCTATTGATCTACCTGCCTGTCACTGTACCAATACCATGCAGTTTTTATCACAATTGTTCTGTAGGACAACTTGAGGTCAGGGATGGTGAATCCCCCAGAAGTACTTTTATTGTTGAGATTAGTTTTCACTATTTTGGGGTTTTTGTTATTCTAAATGAATTTGAGAGTTGATCTTTCTTTTTTTGTTTGTTTGGGTTTTTTGTTTGTTTTGTTTGTTTGTTTTCTGAGACAGGATTTCTCTGTGTAGCCCTGGCTGCCCTGGAACTCAACTTTGTAGACCAGGCTGGCCTCGAACTCAGAAATCTGCCTGCCTCTGCCTCCCAAGTGCTGCGATTAAAGGCATGCATCACCACTGCCTGGCTGCTTCTATTTCTTTAGGGGTAATGGGACCGTTTAGATCGTTTATCTGATCCTGATTTAACTTTGGTATTTGGTATCTGTCTAGAAAATCGTCCATTTTCATCCAAATTTTCCAGTTTTGTTGAATATAAGCTTTCGTAGTAGGATCTGATAATTTTTTGAATTTCCTCAGTTTCTGTTGTTACGTCTCCCTTTTCATTTCTGATTTTGTTAGTTTGGATACTGTCTCTGTGCCCTAGCTAAGAGTTTATCTATCTTATTGATTTTCTAAAAGAGCCAGCTCCTGGTTTTTTTGATTCTTTATAGTTCTTTTTGTTTCTACTCGGTTGATTTCCGTCCTGAGTTTGATTATTTCCTGCTGTCTTCTCTTGGGTGTATTTGCTTCTTTTTGTTCTAGAGCTTTCAGGTGATAAGCTGCTAGTGTATGCTCTCTCCAGTTTCTTTTTAGAGGCACCCAGAGCTATGAGTTTTCCTCCTAGCACTGCTTTCATTTTGTCCCATAAGTTTGGGTAAGTTCTGCCTTCATTTTCATTACATTCTAAAAAATCTTTAATTTTTCTTACATTAAGAAATCCTGGGCTGGAGAGATGGCTCAGCCATTAAAGGCTAGGCTCACAACCAAAAATATAAGAGTTCGGTTCCCAGCACCCACGGCTGTCTCTCCAGCCAAAAAAAAAAAAAAAAAAGAAAGAAAGAAAGAAAGAAAGAAAGAAATCCTTGGGCTGCTGGCCAGGCGCCGCAGCTGAGGCAGCTGAGCGTCTGCTTTTGCACTGGACTCAAGAGGAGCAGGGACGAGGGCTACACAGAAGAATGGAGACCCGGCCTGTGAACGGGAGTAATGGCTCACAGTCCCCGCCGGTGGGATCCCAGCAGAGTCATAGCTCAGTTCTTTGCCAGCGCTGGCCTATGCCCTCCCAGCTTTTCTCGCCTCTACGACGGATTATGACAAAATAGAAAGCTGGAATGTAAGCCCCACCGGAGCAGGAACTTTAACTAATGCACAACTTTTCTTCCTCCAGAACGCCTGGCACAGTATCATGCCCAGTGTGAAACCCAAGTGTGAATTAAGCGAGATCCTGACCCTTCTTTAAATTGTCTAATGAAAAAAGCGTCAGGCAGGGTGTAGTGGCGCAGGTCTTTAAACCCAGCATTTGGAAGGCAGGTGCAGTCTGATCTTTGAATTTAAGGCCAGTCTGGGCCCTATAGAAATTTCTAGGACAGTCAGAGCTATGTAGAGACCCTCCAAAAAAAGAAAAGAAAGAAAAAGAAAAGCTTTAAGTCTCATTATCAATACTTTGTCTACATAGCCAGTACTGAGAGAACAGTGAACACTGCAGTAAGACAGTCTCAAAACAAAATCAGGGGTCTAGTGACCCTTGGTCTTAACTCAAGGCCCTAGCCATCATACTGAAGCCTAATTGGTAGACCCAGGTCAGCTAGGTAGGTAGGGAAAGTTGCTAGTAGGTTTTTGGGGTTTTTTTTTGTTTTGTTTTGTTTTGTTTTTTTGAGACAGGGTTTTTGGCTGTCCTGAAACTTGATTTGGAGACCAAGTTGGCCTCAAACTCAGGAGATCCACCTGCTTTTAACTACCAAAAGCTGGATGAAACTTTTAAATGGCAAAACCAAGAGCTCTTCTAGGAAACTTTTGGTGTGGCTAGGACTATTATAACCTCAGATTATTTGGACCCAGATGCTGCTGTGGGAGGGGGAAGCAGATGGGGGCACTGGTAGGCATGGAGCATGACTTTAATACTGATCAGGAAGGACAAAACAACTCATTAATTCCCCTGAGGGTCTGTGTTAGTTGGGTTGCCTCCATTTTGCAGTGGTTTTGCTGAGGATCTTAGAAGGTGCCAAAATGCTGGGTACAAATTGGAACACAAATTCTCTTCTCCCAGCAGCAGAGCTCTTGCTTCACTCAGGTCAAAAATCAGGACCAAGTGATTTGAAGATACAAAACGGGCTCAAACTGTTTGGTACGGTCCTGGAAGTTGCCGCCCAATTATGAACACACTGAGCTCCAGTTCGAAGGGAAATTCTAATGAAGTGCTGTCAGTACTTGGCTACTTGCTTCTAGGAGGAAGTTGTGGGTACAGAGTTCCAAAGTTACCCTGCCTAACAGTGGGGGCCCATCAGAGCCACCAACTTAACCCTTTTAGTTCTGGTATTGAGCAATGGTTTGCTTGCTGCTGAAGCCCATGACAATCCCACCCAGAAACGACATCACTAGTGAGGCTGACAGTCTTGCTGTAATTGGGAGGAAACAGACTGCAGCATGTTTGGCAGATTGAGAGTCACCAGTAGCCAGAGTCAGGTTTGTGCAGGCCACTGTAGGGCTCAGAGCCCCCTCACCTCACATGGTGAGGAGAAGGTGGCAGTCAGACTCTAGCTGACCCAGATGATAGAGTTGGTCCCTGGGATAGTTTTACTTCCTTGCCTCACTCTCAAGAAGGCAAGGAAGGGCATTCTCTCCTCTTGCTGCCAGTTACCTTTGGGGAGGCTGATATGGGTTTATAAAAAGCTCATGAGAGACAACCTTCCCCACTGGCCCCTAGCTGGCTTCTAGCCACTTCACAGCAGAGTCCAAATCCAGAACCAGTGTGTTTGATGGGCCTGAGGATAGGACAGAGACAGGGGAAGTCAGGGACACTGGCCATTCTTAGCAGTCCCAAGGAAATGGCCTTTCTCCCAACCACCTTGCACAGGCTCAGTGGTAATGGTAACCATCTGCCCTCCCAGGAGGGTCCCAAGTCCTCCATGGGGTGGCTCAGAATGAGGGACAAGGGTTCAGGCAAGGAAGACCACAAAGATGATGAAGAAGACAATGGGGATGAGGAAGATGTTGACCATGAGCCACTGATTGGAGGTAACCGACTGGAAGTACTTGAGGATCTCTGAATGGGCCGCCTTGACATCCAGCTGGGCTCCAAGCACATTCTCGTCCATCCTGGAAACAGCCAGGAGATAAAACGGAAGGACACTAGGTTAAAAAGAAGACTGAAGACATCCACTTACTGTTAGGCAAAGGTGATCACAATTTGTGGAAGTAAAAAGTGTTTCACACTATGTGAACTCTTGTGTATGTGTGTGTATCCATACATACACACAGATAGATACATAAACAAGTTTTTTGAGGGTATAAGATCATACTTGACAGGTTAAGAACACTGACTGCTCTTCTAGAGGTCCTGAGTTCAATTCCCAGAAACCACATGGTGGCTTACAACCATCTGTAATGGGATCCTATACCCTCTTCTGGAGTGTCTGAAGACAGCTATAGTGTACTCATAATACATTAAATAAATCTTTAAAAAAAACATTCTGGGGCTGGAGAGATGACTCAGCAGTTAAGAGCACTGACTGATCTTCCAGAGATCCTGAGTTCAAATCCCAGCAACCACCTGGTGGCTCACAACCACCTGTAATGAGATCTGATGCCTTCTTCTGGTGTGTCTGAAGACATCAACAGTGTACTTATTTATGATAAATCAATCAATCAATCAATCTTTGGGCCCTGAGCAGGCGGGGCCAACTGGAGTGAGCAGCACTCCAGTTGTAGACAAGCATCTGTACAGCTACAGTATACTCATAAAATAAATAAATCTTTTTT
>NW_022196904.1:9405665-9408082 GCF_008632895.1 Mastomys coucha
CTATCTCAGTCTCTCTATTAGTAGTATTGTTTATTTCATGTTTTTACACTACACTATGGTTTTCAGAAAAGCTTATATATTTCAAAAGTACTTATATATCCAAGGGAGACACAGACAATTAACTTGGGAGGTGGCTTGTAGGAAAGAGAAAAACAAAGAGTGAGACTGAATGCTTTGCTTGACATTTGTAGCTCTTGTATCAAGTTTGAAGAAGAGGACTTTATAAGTTACTCTTTCTCTGAGATGAATGCTTTTTCCAAATTATCACAGCCAATGAACCAGATTTTTACTCTCACCTAATGTCTGTGCCACCCTCCAAGCAGAACCACTGTTCATTGAAACAGTTGGTGAATGACTTTATGGGTAGACTATCTTAATACACACACCATTTCTTAAATGAATGTAACCTATTCTCTGTGGGCTGAGAATGAAAACAATCACTCAAGTCAAATAGCTTTGACCATAGCAGGAGATCTGTATCCAAAAATCATGCCTACAATTCATTCCTTGGCACAGTACAACTCTCAACTCTTAGCTACGACTGAAGTAAAATCCTTTGGTGATGTGAGGGTCATTGAAATACAGCCTTATTACAATGAAATCCAGTGTCTAAAAAATTGTTCTTATTTTGGGCTGTACCACAGTAAGAGCCAAGATTTTAAGCTCTACTAAATACAAAACAAACAAACAAAAAGACTATTTATTTTTGTTCATTTAAGAAAATACTAGTAGTGATGTATTATTTTGAAATATACTGTTAATATGTTTGGAGTTATTTAAAATTTATATTGAAAAAAATGTATATATTTTCAGTATTGTTGTAGACAAGCATCTACATAAGACTGTTAAATTGGTTGTTGTTTTATATCAAACAACTTTTACATTACTCATTTTATTGTTATAATATTTTATAAATTTTAAGGAATATGACCAAAAAAGATATTGTAGGTATTGAAGGAGGGTCTCTGGGAAGAGTTGGGGTACAAAAGGGAAACAAGAATGTGATTTAATTCTATTTACTTAAAATATGTTTTTAAATGTTAACAAATTCAGATAAATTGAAACCATGTAACTTTTTTCATCGTAATGCAATAAAAGTAAAAAAAAAAAAAGATTTATTTATCTTATTTATATGAGTACAGTGTCGCTATCTTCAGAGGGCGTCAGATCTCATTACAGATGGTTGTGAGCCACCATGTGGTTGCTGGGAATTGAACTCAGGACCTCTGGAAGAGCAGTCGGTGCTCTTAACCACTAAGCCATCTCTCCAGCCCACAAGGCAGTTTATTATACTAACCTCACACAACTTTTTCATCTTTCCTTTACCTAAAACACCAGAATGAGGGTAGTGGACAGGGTAAGTTAAAGTTAGTAATGTAATGCTGAGGTAAAATTTAAAAGTGGCTGGGAGAGTGTTGTAGTTGTTTTTCTATTACTATAAAGAGACACCATGACCAAGGAATGTCTTATTAAAGAAAGAATTTAACTGAGGTCTTGCTAACATTACAGTGATCATTATATCTGGAAGCACACAGGCATGATGCTGGAGCAGTAGCTGAGAGCTTTATATCCTGATCCAAAGGCAGCAGGTACAGAGTGAGGCACTGGGCCTGGTGTGGGTTTTTGAAACCTCAAAGCCCACCCCTGCCTCTGGTGACAAATCTCCTCCAACAAGGCCATACCTACCTTAACAAGGCAGAAGACCAGCTCCAGTTACAAGGTTCAGGTCCTGAAACAGGGAAGGGCCGATGGTGCAAAGTAAAGACAATAACCACTGTTGACTTTCAAGCAAGTGGCCCCGAAATAGCTCAAGATGTCTTTATACAATCACAAGCCTGCTCACCTGAGCACTGACATCATTGATTATTTTATTAAATCATAACATCAGCATTATAAAAGTTCCATCATTACAAAAAGCCCCCAATAGTTTTCCTTCCTCCTTCCCCACTCCCACTGGGTCAGTTAACCCCAACCTTATTTTGCACTACAAAGCACAAATTCACCAAGCTAAAAATAAATGTCTACCCAGGCATGTCTTGTAGATTATGAGCACATATACCCAGCTAGTAGCAAATGCAGTTTGCAAACACAGTTATGCAAGGTGAGAGACAGATGAAACATTTGTGGGTGTAAGTCCAGTCAACAAATAGCACCCCTCTGTCATGATACTTCTTTAATTGCAGAGACGTGTTCATTGTACAAGCAACCTTTTCTGATATACACCTATCAATTCCTGATACCATCTTTCCAAGAACCATTTTTAAGTCTCTACTGATCAGACATAGCTTCAATATTTTCTAAGTCTCTGTTGATCAGACATGACTTTCCTATTTTATATGTCTGTTGATCAGATGTAGGATGCCGTCCCGCAGCTCCTACCTGCGTGGGGTTCCACGAACCGAGGATTTGGAAACCTG
>NW_022196904.1:9408093-9409493 GCF_008632895.1 Mastomys coucha
TTATCCAGTTTGCTCTATTAGATAATGACATAGGAGACAACCTTGTCTTGTTTCTGATTTTAGTGGAAGATCAAGTGACCCTGGAACAAAATTGCCTTTGAGGTAGTTTTTGGGCAGACACATTGAACTAATAAGGTCATCTCCAACTGGGAGAGATTTTTTGTATTTGCTTCTCCATATCCCTGATGCTCCACCCTTCCTTCCACACTCTCAAACAGGGACATGGGTGACCTGCGTTTTTCTACACTCAACAGGCCTGTGAATAAAAAATCAGGAGACTGGGCTGGAGAGATGCCTCAGTGACTAAAAGCACTGACTGCTCTTCCAAAAGTCCTGAGTTCAATTCCCAGCAACCACATGGTGGCTCACAACCATCCATAACAAGATCTGACTCCCTCTTCTGGAGTGTCTGAAGACAGCTACAGTGTACTTATATATAATAAATAAATAAATCTTAAAAAAAGAAGAATCAGGAGACAAAGGTACAAAGGTAATTCATTGACATAAAGAGATATGTATAGCCTTTTGATACCTAAAAATGAGAAACACAATAAATATTTTTTCTCTTTTTGTGATAATATTTTGAATGGGTTGATAGGGATGGATTAAGAAGAAACAAACATTTTATCAATAAATGTATTGCAGTATTTGTTCTCTTGATTGACTATGTCCACTCAAAAGACAGGGCCCTAGATAAAAATTTCCTTGCCTTAAAAAAGAGATTACAAGTCACACTAGACCTAAGGTTGAAGATTTTATTGGTCAAAATCATCAACAGGAAGAGGAGAATGAAGGTTGGAGACAGAAGCTGGAAGACATGCTAGAACAGAAATTTCTGAAGTTCATAGATGAGCCTGGCCAACAGAGAGTTAAGCATAAAATTTAGAAGCAAAGTCTAGAGGACAATTTACTAAAGCTAGCAAATAAAAAAAAAGGCAGATGCTGCAAGATTAGATATACAAAATAAAGAGAAGCTAAGAAGCTTATGGAAGTAGGGCTTAGAACAGAAGACACAGGAAATTATAGAACAGCATGAACAACAGAAAGGTAAATTTAAACTTGGCAACGTGGCTTAGAGGAAGTACTGGAATTGAGGATACAGGAAATTATAGAATTGAATAAGAGACAGAAGGATGAAAATGAAGGTGGGAGACAGGAGCTAGAAAAGATGCTAAGACAAAGGATGCAGCAGCTCACAGATCAGACTGAGCAGCAGAGAGAAAATAATGAGGATGGGAAACTAGACTTGAAGAATTAAAATTAATCAATCAAAATGGACAGCAGACTATCAGAATTGCTATTAAAAGTAAAAATAAAATTCTGGAGTCAGATCCTTCAATAGAGAATACAGGAGCTCAAGGAATAAGAAGAGCAACAAAAGGAGAGATATGAAGCATAGA
>NW_022196904.1:9411293-9411938 GCF_008632895.1 Mastomys coucha
AAATCAGGCTGTTTATGTTAAGGATCTTCTGACATCAGTATGGAAAATGGGAAATGTGTTATGCTGAGGGAGAGGTTCTGCCTTTGTTCCATAGGAAAAGGAAAGTGTGGTTACTTCCAAGTTAATAAAAATCAGACATGACAAATGGAGACTTCCTGAAGACTTTGGTGACAGAGAAGAAAAGGGAGACTAATCAACAAAATAGGTGATGTATATGTGGTGATATTTATTGGGCACAAATTTCTCATAACTTATTATTACATACCATCCTTTATGAGGGCCAGTATACAAAGTTATATTGCACTTTGATTTTGTAATCAAACTAACCTGAAGAAAGGCAGTTGTCCTTCATTATTGATCTTCATTAACCAATCTGTACAATTCACATGCTCCATGTGAATTTCTTTATAGAATTAAATGTTGCTTGTATGTTTTGTATACTGCAGGGTGAAAGAAGAGAAAGACAGCCCTGAAGAGATACACACTCTGGGATGCTGAGATTCTGGGACCATCTATTCCAGGTTAGTGCTTAACTTTACCTCAACTACATCGAAGCTGATTCTTTCAAAGACTTGCTTCCAGAACTTTTGCAGAACAGCTAGCTCACCTATCCAGCCTTTCAGACTGTCATAGTAAAGACATCAG
>NW_022196904.1:9412355-9413577 GCF_008632895.1 Mastomys coucha
TTAAGATAGGATAGATGACATAGAAGGTTCTATTTAATTGACAAAGATAATGGATGGGATGTTAAGTTCATCTTGTAATAATTATGGTAATATTTGTGTTCTTTTTATATCTGAGGCAAGAATATTTAATTGGACAGAAAAGGGGAAGTAGCCCCAGATAGCTCTGGGGCTCTTTTTAATTTGATGTTAATTCTGCTCTCCTGTGATGGGCTGTGAACAAGGAATGATGATTTCATGTGCCCACCTTCCCATCTTAATCGGTAAGATAAGGCTAGAGTCAGTGTTTTGGCAGAAAAAGGAAAGGTGGAGCTGAAATTTAGGAGAGAGATGAAGGAGTAGTGGGAGAGAGAGAGGACAGAGGAGGAGGTGGAAAGGAAAGTGGAGCAGAAGCTTGTGGCTTTGAGAAACCGCAAGTTATAAGGGTTCTCATAGATGGCTAAATAGGAAATAGTAGAATGGAAAGTTGGTAGTATAGTGGTAGGTCTGCCCAGTCTAGGCGCACAGTATGTATTCATATTAACTGAGTGTGTTTTCATTTCTGGCACATTTTTTGGGTTGGAGAATTCCCATGACATCTTACAGCTGGATCTCATGGAGGCATTTTGGCAACTGAAGCTCCTTTCTCTGTGATAAATCCAGATTGTGTTAAGTTGACATAAAACCAGCCAGTATAGAAGCCACCCCAGAGACACTTAGCCACTTGATTCTGGGCCCATAACTGGTCTGCTTCTCAGTGTCCACGAAGACAGGTTTTAATTCTGATGCACTCTACTGAAACCAGGGCCAGGATAAAGGAGACTTAGTAGTTTAGCCACACCAGGGAATCCTGATATGGAGTCACAACAAGTCAACTTTTAATGTGCTCCAGCTACGTGTGATTTTTTTTCTAAGAGTCTGAATCTCACAAGAGTTGATGCCTAAGAAAACAGAAGTCAGCTTCACAGACTCAGCACCCATTTTTCTTTACACCCTGCCTGATGGGGACATCTGGACCAGTTTGGGCAACATCAACTATTTGTACCAGAACCTACAAAAACATCCTTCCAAAGTTGGTAGTAATATTCACCTCCCAAAGGAGAAAACTGAGTCCCAGACGTGCTCAGTAGCTTGCTGTTTTGAACAGAGCCAGATCATGGTTGACTGGGACTCTTTAAATTCCAACCCAGATACTATAAACATTGTGGTAACAGGGTCCCTTGTAGTCTCCGTGGACAACTCCAGA
>NW_022196904.1:9413587-9415682 GCF_008632895.1 Mastomys coucha
TGTGGTGGATGCTAATTTTTGCCATCTATGAATCCTGTCTCATATAACAAGTGTTAAATGAGTTGGGATACAGAAAGCACAGTGCCCTGATAGAGACAAGTTCGTGGGACATTGCTTCTCCTGCTTGTTTCTTAAGCTTGTTTGTGGGGCACTAGCAGGGCAGTCAGGTGACAGCAATACCTACAGACAGAATTTCCTGAACACTGAGGAAATTTCTGAACTTTCAGGAAATTTCCTGAACACTGAGTGCCCTATTGTCAGATGTCAGGCGTGGCAGGTGTGGCTTTTTTTTTTTGGCATGATGGAGGGAGGCATGGAGGGGTCTGAGTATTCTGTAGCCCAAGGCTCCTTTGGAGCCGGTAGTGAGCGGGGCTACTGAGCAGAAGCAGAGGTATTTAAGGGGAATTGGACACAGCCTGTGCTGCCATTTGTTGCAGCTTGTGTTGGTTCTGGAGCTGTCCGGAGTACATTCTCCTGTCAGGCCATCTTTGGCAGTATGGAAGCTGACAGCCTTGTTGGTGCTGGTGGCAGTGGTGTGGCACAGGAATCCCAGCGCAGGAAGATGGTTTTGCAGGCCTGGCAAAAGAAGGCCCTTCTATCACCTTTCACCAAGAGCAGTTACCTGAGCTTCAAGGACAGGCAGGACCTGGCCAGGGAAACGGGACTCCAGGAATCCCGAATCTGCGTGTGGTTTCAGAACCGCAGGACTCGCACTGGGGACGTGGGGCACGCCCCAAAGCGGTCCAGCAGAGGCTCCAGCCATCTAGCCTCACCACACCTCCAGGAAGAGCATGTCTCCAGCGCACAAGGTAGAGGCAGTCCCTCAGACCGCATAAGGCCTCGCACTCGACTTACCTTGCTACAGCTTGAGATCCTAGGGCAAGCCTTTGAGAGGAACTCACTGCCAGGTTTTGCAACCAGGGAGGAGCTCTCACAGAGGACAGGATTGCCAGAAGACACGATCCACATATGGTTTCAGAACAGAAGAGCTCGGCACCCCAGCAGGGGCAGATCCACAGCTCAAGATCAAGATTTGCAGACCTCACATGGGTCAGATGGGGTTCCTGGAGGTGCCAGGGAGCATGACGACGCCCAGGACATCTTGTTGCCAGTGTCTGCTGCAGGAAATGTTGGCATGGATACCTGGAGCCCTGGCAATTTGCCCACGTTCTGTAGAGAGTTTCAGCCTTCTCAAGTGTCACAGCCTTCTGGAGCAGGCCAAGCATAGGCTTCCACTCAAGCAAGCTATCCTGGCCCTCTGGAGCTCTTCCTTGATTATCAGGCACTTCTGGATATGCTTTGATTCCAGCCTGTCCACCTTTCTTTTAGAAATACTAGAGGCCAAAATAAGGTAGGACCCAGATGATGGACTGGAGAAGGTACCCTGTCCATGAAGGACCTGCATCCAAAACCCACCTCCACTGTCTTCCCGATACGGTAGACCTCTCACTAATTATATAGAGGGACTGCAGGTGGGGTTTTCCTTCTGAAATGCCTTCTCTAGGGCATGAGAAAGTGACTCTGCTCCAGGATCAGCGGGAGAGCTCACTAGTGCCTCCTCTACAACTAGGAGGCCTAAAGATAACCCAAACAGAGGGACCCCACCAGGTGACTAGCTTCCGATGACCCCAGGAAATCTCTCTGGGAACCAGCTGTACAATTCAGTTCCCAGGACACCATATGAGGGGAAGCGGGAGACAAGACTTATTCTCTGGTTTGAATAGACTGATGCTATCCTTACCAGTGCAATGTGCTGAGCTGTCCGAAGATTTACAAGCCAGTCCTTGCGTATCTACTACTGATAGGAGTCTTTGCTTTGTTTCATTTTTTTGGGTTGTTTCCACTGCTTTCAATAAATTTATTAATTTTAACAATTTTTGTTCATTTGTTTCTTTGTGCTTCATTCTGTTTGATGGGAGTGGGGTTTAATATGCTGTTTTGTTCAAACAAGAGGATTTGCATGCATGAGCTTTCCAATTAAAAGGGAGGCATAGCCAGGTGGTGGCGGGACATGCCTTTAATCCCATCACTTGGAAGGCAGATACAGGTGGATTTCTGAGTTCGAGGCCAGTCTAGTCTACAGAGTGCGTTCCAG
>NW_022196904.1:9415692-9420865 GCF_008632895.1 Mastomys coucha
AAAACAAAACAAAAAACAAAAAAAAGACTTCATCTTTAAAAAGTCTCTTTTAAACATTCTATCTGTTTACTATGTCCTTTCACAGTCTTTTTGCAACTTTTTTTTTCTGTTTAAAACACTTTTTAGCCACCTGCACTAGTTTTCTTAATGACTTATTGTGCATTTTTTTTTGACTTTCGTAGTCTTTCAACTCCACAAGAAATCCAGGAATGACTGAATAATAGAGAACATACAGGAAGCCTAACACAGCTTTCAGAAACATTACCAATTAATAGAGACTGTTGGACACCTGGACAGCCCTTACTTTAAAACGTTGGAGCATCAATCTTCAGCCTTCTGGCCCATGAATGTCTGAGGACAGGAACTTAAAGGACTGGCCTATTCTGTCTCAGCAGATATAAGCTGTCCTAGACCTGTGTGTCCTTTTGGACAGTGTCATCTATAGATGAAGAGGCAACTTTTGCCTAGTGGCTGTCTTGCCACAGCTGGAGCAGTTCAAATGATGCTATGAGTCTGAGATAGGGGTACTGTCAGTCACAGACAGGTCTCTAGCCAAATAATAAATAATATCAAATGCCATATTCTGTGGATTTCTGATGTTTTTGAAAAACAATTATCTATGTAAAGTAATCTGGACTATTGTCTACGAACTACTCTCAGTTTTTTTCTTAAAATCACCCTAATAATAAACTCAGAGCCATAAATTTGCTAATTTGGCCCTAAACTCACAGGTCTAAACATCTTATTTCTGTCTATGATAACAGTAACAAAAGGATTGGGTCTAAGCCCTGTCTGCTAGGGGAATAATGAAACTAGAAATCTCTCAGAAAACTTAATCTTTTGATCTTGAAGTATGTACAACAGAACTGTATTAGCTATATTTCACAGTCAATAAGAATATCATTGTATACCCAATCTTAATAAGAAATTCTCAATTTAAAAGCTCTTACTTATTTCTTGTATACTAGTTTAAGATGTAAATGGTTTATAACCCAAGCCTTAATTTTTACCAATTACTATTATAGATATAAGCACCAAAGCAACCTTTCTGAGAATAAGTTGTGTACCTGAAGAAATATTCAAATACCTGACTAAATTCTAGTCACACAATGTTTTTAGTTTAAATTGTCTTATATATTAATTTAATTACTTTTAGTACAGGGTAAATATTATCTGAAGTTCATTTTACCAAGGATAATATTGATTTTGTATCAAATAGAAACATATGAATTTAACTCAGTAACAAATTAGAAGGCTTTTTATAGCTATATAATTAAATCTGGCTATTTTTTCTCTATTTTAAATATAACCATTTTACATTTTTAAGAAACAACATAATAACAATCTTTTCTAGCCCCAAAGCCCAGGGAACCAGGTAGATGACTCATCAGAGCTTCTTCAAGCTGAACGGGAGCATAGAGATATAAAAAGGGGGGGGAGGAAAAACAGAATTAGTCTTCTGATATCCGTGTCTTAACTGGATCAGGCTGAAGTTCAGGACACCAGGAGTTCAAGCAGGCAGTTTAGATAAGGAAATTCACCAAGGCTGTATATTTCTGTAATATATAAATCTTAAAAAAATTTTCAGTATCATTAACATATATATTTTTGTTTGATTCTCTGGAGTCTAGATTTCTGGAAGATGTAAATATTTTAATTATCTTTTCCCAAAACACAGAAACAAAACCTTTAATTATAAACACAAAGAAATCTATCTGAATGATATTTGGTTCTTAGTGCCTTACAGTCTCTAAATAAGAAAGTCCCCATCTCTGATATAAAAGACAAGATAAAAAATTTCTTATTTTGTTAATGCTAGGAGTGCACCAGCTGTTTTAGTTGCGTTCGACCAAGGCATCTCCCACAGGCTCAGTAACAGTATGTGAAAAAGAACCTCTTCCCAGCAACAGCCACAGCTCTTTCAGGTTTTTTTATTACTATTATGTTTTGATAGAATTTGGATTATTTTCCTATTTACTTTTTATTTCCGAGGCAAACTATCTCTTTATTTGTCTCCAGACTGCTCATTGTTTGTCTCCACTTTATTAGACTACATCCTCTAAGACCCTCTTCCAAACATTTTATCCTTTCACTACGCCTTTCCCACATTTACATATCCACAGTCCTTCTGTGACATGCTTTTTTCCTCAAGTTCTCCATTCTCAGTGCACACACGCACTGGTCTTTCCTTCTGTCTTCTTTTTTCCTTTTCTTTTTCTGCTTCTCTGTTCCTCAACAACTTGCACTAAATCTCTCAGCAACCTGTAGTAAATCTCTCAACAACTTATCTTGTAACCCTTAACCATGACTTTAACCCTGAGTTACCAAGATTACAAACAAAAAAACTGCTGTCCCCTTTAAGAGCGACTTGTGCAGACACTCAGTCAGCCTTTATCATTACTTTTTTAGCTGTGCTTAATTTCCAGACACTGCAGAGTGCCTTATCAGCTCTTACTGTGTAAATTGAGACTGCGTTAAAGTTAAATCAAAGTTTTAACCCTTTTTTCTTCAGCATGAAACACAGTACAACAATTATAAATTTAAACAGTGCTCACCTCCCGATTAGCAAAGCATGACTCTTAAGGCTTCAATATTTAATCACCACAGTTTATAAGATACCAATTTAATAATTTTTAAACCAGATAATAAAGACAATATTTTACCCAATTAATTTATTTTGCAAAAACCTACTTGGTTGTTCAGGAGTCCCTGCCCATTTACTCTGAGTCCCAGCTGCTGGGCCCCACTCTCCAACTGTACCTGAACTTGGCCCTTGAGGCGGAGCCACAGGTGCCCCTCCCACTACTGAGGGCAGTAGTACTAGGACCTGAATCTGAAAGTGAAGCAAAAGGATGAACCCACAAAGGGGTGATGGACCAAATTCTCTCAGACAACAATATAGGGGACCCGGTCAAGGTGTCTGCCTGGCAGGAAAATCTTGTCTAAAGAGAAGGAGCCCACGGATGGCCATCCGGTCTGAAAGGACGGCCACTCCAAGGCTCACTGAGCCTGCCTCTTTTTTTCTAACTTTAACAGACAAATTGTGTAGAACAAGATACCAAGAAACACAGAGAAAAACAATTACCACACAGACAGCTCTGACCTTGCCAGATCCATGAACACAGAGAAAGACAACTTACACACAGAGATAGACAACTGGGCCCAGTAACAAACATTAGGTACACAGATAATCACAGCCAAATCACAGAGTCACTCGGCCCATGTGCTTGCCATGGCTGCCGAGATGGACCGGTCACAAAATACATACTCACCCAAGTCTGGTCTTGAATAAACCGAAACACAGAACAGCAGTTGCCAGTCAAGCAGCTGAAACCCAGAACAGTAGTTGCCAGTCAAGCAACTGAAACACGGAACCACAGCTGCCTGAAAGATAGCTCAAACTGAAACAGAAGACCGGAGCGGCCTAAAAGACAGCTCAGAAAACTGGAGCTGCCTGAAAGACAGCTCAAACTGAAACCAGAGCTCAAACTACAAAACACAGAACACAAAACCACAAACGCAGTGGCCGCACCTCAGACACACACCACACTCATACAAACATACCTCCAAGGGGTCTTTGGGGTTCCTGGGTGTCATGTAAATCCCGGACGAGCCCCCACATGAAAGACCCCCGTAGGGAGACCCCCACTCAAGTCTCGGGAGGATGCACACCCAAGGAATCACGAGAGACCAGCTTGATGTAAACACATGAGGCAGTTTAATTTTTGGAGCTCCGGTTTGACCCCCAATCTCACGCAGGAGACAAGGAATTGACCACAAGGCTCAGGGGTTAGGGGTTTATATAGGAAAAAGGTCTGGGGGAACAAAGGAATCAGTGTGGCTATACATGATTGGCTAGTTCAAATATCAACTAGTATGTGCAAAACAGAGTGGAAAATTCCTAAGGTTGGTGTTAATCTGAGTCAATAGAGCATCTGACCTTAAACCATATCTAAGAGGACCAGATGGCCCACTACTCAGTGTCTGCCCAGACATGTCCTTGCATGTTTTCTCTTCTATATCTTTTTGGCCTACTAGTTCCCAGAATGTCTTAACAGCTTGCTTATTTTTGCCCAGGCTTATTTGGACATATTCGACCTTGGTCCACTGTGTTTTTTTTTTTTTTTTAAACCTGTAATTTTCTCATTAGCCAGCACATCTCAAGACCATATCCTCAGAAAACACAGCACTATTTAAGATGATTGACTTTTTAAAAAATATTTTATTGCATGATTTCAATTTATCTGAATTTAACATATAAGAACATATTTTAAGTAAATAGGATTAAACCACATTCTTGTTTCTCTTTTGTACCCCCACTCCTCCTAGAGATAACCCCTTCTATACTTACAACATCTTTTTTGTCATCTTCTCTAAAACTTATAAAATATAACAATAAAATGAGTATTATAAAAGTTGTTTGATATGAAACAACAATCAGTTTAACAGTCTTATGTTAGGTACTCATCTACAGCAATGGTGAAAATACATTTTCTCATTATAAATTTTAAATAACTTCAAACATATTAACTCTATACTTCAAAATAATACATCACTACTAGTATTTTCTTAAATGAACATAAATATATAAAGTCTTTTTGTTTGTTTTGTATTTAGTAGAGTTTAAAATCTTGGCTCTTATTGTGGTACAAGCTCAAAATAAGAACAACTTTTAGACATTGGATTTCATTGTAATAAGGCTGTACTTTAATGACCCTCACATCACCAAAGGATTTTACCTCCATCATAGCTAAGCTGAGAGTTGATAGTTCTGCTGCACCAAGAAATGAATTGTAGACTCCATTTTTGGATACAGACTTCCTGTTATGGTCAAAGCTATTTCACTTTAGTGAGTGACTTTATTCACAGCCCAGAGAGAACAGGTTACATTCATTTATGAAATGGTGTAGGTATTAAGATGGTCTATCCATAAAGTCATTCTCCAACTGTTTCAATGAGCAATGGTTTGCACAGACATTAGGTGAGGGTAAGAATTTGGTTCATTAGCTGTGATAATTTGGAAAAGCATTCATCTCAGAGAAAGAGTAACTTATAAAATCCTCTTCTTTAAACTTGGTACAAGAGTTACAAACTCAAGCAAAGTATTCAGTCTCACTCTTTGTTGTTTTCTTACAAGCAACCTCCCTAGTTAATCGTCTATGTTTCTTTTGGG
>NW_022196904.1:9421188-9427863 GCF_008632895.1 Mastomys coucha
GCCCTTATGTTGTACACAGCAAGACACTGTCACAAACAAGCTGAAAGTATATATAGATTGTACAATATAGGACCTATTCCTCCAATTACCAAATTAAAGGGACCATTGGATGACAATCAACAAATTTCTAATTCCTCATATTTTTGGATTTCAATCACTTAGGATATGTTGGTAATATTAATTTTCCTTTTAAGATATTAAGAAAGGGTAATTGTCACTTCCTGTTGTTCTTGTTGTAAGAGATGGAATTAGATTTGTGTGGATTTGTTGAAAGAATACTTTATTGTTTCTTCTAGGGTGTAGTTTTGCTCCTTATGTTGATGTTTTCCACCTATTATCCTTTGTAGAGCTGGATTTGTGGAAAGATATTGTGTAAATTTCGTTTTGTCATGGAATATCTTGTTTTCTCCATTTATGGTAATTGGGAATTTTGCTGGATATAGTAGCTTGGACTGGCATTTGTGTTTTTGTAGGGTCTATATGACATCTGCCTAGGATCTTCTAGCTTTCATAGTCTCTGGTGTTGAAGTCTGCCGTAATTCTGATAGGCGTGCATTTATATGTTACTTGCTTTTTTCCCTTTACTGCTTTTAAAATTCTTTTTTTGTGGATTTGGTGTTTTGATTATTATGTGACAGGAGGAATTTCTTTTCTGGTCCAGTCTATTTGGAGTTCTGTAGGGTTCTTGTATGTTCATGGTCATCTCTTTCTTAAGGTTAGGGAAGTTTTCTTCTATTATTTTATTGAAGATATTTACTGGCCCATTACATTGGGAGTGTTCACTCTCTTCTATACCTATTATCCTTAGGTTTGGTCTTCTCAGTGCGTCCTGGATTTCCTGGATGTTTTGGGTTAGGAGCCTTTTGCTTCTTGCATTTTCTTTGACTGTTGTGTCAATGTTTTCTATGGTGTCTTCTGCCCCTGAGATTCTCTCTTCTATTTCTTGCATTCTGTTGGTGATGCTTGCATTTATGACTCCTGATTTCTTTCCTAGGCTTTGTATCTCCAGAGTTGTCTCTTTCTGATTTCTTTATTGTTTCTATTTCCATTTTTAGATTCTGGATGGTTTTACTCATTTCCTTCATCTGTTTGATTGTGTTTTCCTGTGTTCTTTAAGGGATTTTTGTGTTTCCTCTTTAAGAGCTTCTAGCTCTTTACCTGTGTTCTCCTGTATTTCTTTGAGGGTGCTACTTATGTATTTCTTAAGGTCCTGTATCATCATCATGATAAGTGATTTAGTTCGGAATCTTGTGTTTCCCGTGTGATGGTGTGTCCAGGACTTGCCATGGTGGGAGAATTGGGTTCTGATGATGCCAATAACCTTGGTTTGTGTTGTTTATTTTCTTATGCTTGCCCCCCACAACATCTGGTTATCTCTAGTGCTACCTGCCCTTGATAAATCTGACTGGAGTCAATCCTTCCTGTGATCTCAAGCAAGCAATCCTGGCCCTCTGGAGCTCATCCTTGGTCAACTAATGACCAAAGTCCAAGTTGAGGAACATGTGTCAGATGTGTCAGCCCCTCCGCAGAAGGCCTCACTCTTGACTCACCTTGCTACATCACAGGATGTGAGTGTTTGGTTCATGTCTTTGTGTTCAGTATAGAGGACACCTCAGAAATTCAAGTTTCTCCTTCCCAAAATGATTTCACAGGTTCAAACTCAGGTTCTCAGATGTTGCAGCAAGTTTTTTCTTGGAAGAAAGGTGGTGGCACTACAATGACAATACTGTACACAATGGACAGGGGAGCACTTGCCTTACATACTCAAGGACCATGATTGTGTTTCACATCAAGCCAGCCATGATTACAAAAACCCAGGATATAGAAGGTAGGTTTGTTTAATTCAAAATTGATATAAAACCTGATCATCTTCTCTCTCTCTCTCTCTCTCTCTCTCTCTCTCTCTCTCTCTCTCTCTCTCTTTTTCTCTCTCGGTGTGTGTGTGTGTGTGTGTGTGGTGTATATGTGTATATATACCCTCATACATACTCCTATATTCACATTATATATATGTATATACACACACATATATATTTACATCAATCATTTATATCTGTTCAAAGCTGCCCAGTAGATGACTGAGAATAAGGTCTAAGATAGGATGGAACCCCATATATTTTTTCAATATATACACCTATAGAAGTTTAATGCATATGTTCGGTATAACAAATTATTAGTAATAAATTATGACAAAATAGAGCAACATAAATTACACACAGTAAAATACATTTAATCCTAATGAGTTCTTCATTTCTGAGATTTATCACTTAACTCTTTAGTACAGTTATTAATCGATCTATGAATGGATAGTGGATCAGAGGAAAACTTGCAGGAATATATTTCTACATCCACCATCAACTCAGTTCTTCAAGGCTTGATGTTAAGTCCAATCAGCTGAGCCTTCTCACTGCTGGCCACTCTCCCACTTAGTATTTGTAAAACACAGTTGACATTGGCAGCTTAAATCAGGGAAAGGAAGAGCCCTAATAATCATTGTTAGAAGTTGAAATTTAGCCACAAGTGTTGTACACACCTCTAATGCTAGCATTCTAGATTCTGAGACAGGAGGAACCCAATTTCCATCCCAGCCTGGATGAACTGGATCAAGGAGGTCTGGGGGTCAGAGACAGAGAGACTGCCTACCCTCATTTATACACTCCTTTTAAATGCTAAATAATGGTGGCACACATAAAATGATAACAACAAGAGGATGAAGGGGTTCATCTATATAGTCTGAAGCCTTGGAGATCTTTTATTTGGATTCATCAGGAAGCCTAAATACTGAGATTCACAGCAATGTTCATTAACTGTGAATACTGTGACCTGAGGATTTAGAGCTACACCAAACTTTCAATATCAATTATATCTGTCTTCCTTTTGCCAACCCCCCTCCTCCAACCACCACCACCAATGAGAAGGAGTGATGGACTGGCCAATCATGTGGCAAAATAGACTGTTTCTTCCCAGTTTCAGCTGCTGCTATATATTACAGACTAATCTGGACCTAGGGCAGTGAGTCACCAAATCTTGTCTTCCACTTCTTTTTTCATGTATGCTTTAACTTGCTTTCTTTTTTTTGTTTGTTTGTTTTGAGACAGGGTTTCTCTGTGTAGCCTTGGCTGTCCTGGAACTCGCTCCATAGACTAGGCTAGCCTTGAACTCAGAAATTTGCCTGCTTCTGCCTCCCAAGTGCTGGGATTAAAGGCGTGTGCCACCACTGCCCAGCTTTTAATTTGCTTTCTTATTTGAGGACCCAATGTGTGGGCATCATTTTTTCTTCCCTTATTCTTCCCTCATGTCTAGAACAACCAGAACCAGTTTCCATCCTTTGTCATGGTTATGCAGAATTACTTTAGCAGGGTAGTCAGAACACTTCATGGTACTCTAACTCTTTAACTTTTTATCTTTCTTTTTTGTAGGAAACCAAAAATAATTACTCATTGAAATCCTCCAACATTTGCTTCAGCTGGATCCACAGACAATACTAGCGACTTTATCTGGCTTTTTCAACTTTGAGGTAAGTATGGGGATCACAAGAGACTGTTAGCTGGGCTGGAGACATTGGAGGAGTAGGTGCTAATGAGGCCTTCCAGTTACAAGGAGAAAATAAATAATGTGTAGTCATTGTGAAGGTGGATGCCTGAAAATGTAAAGGGTAGATATATACTTATATGTATATGTGTATGTGTTTGTGTATGTATATGTATATTCATATTTATATTTATGTTTGTGAGGCCAATAATCAAAAGAATCCACAGAGAAGCAGGCAGGTATGGACACCCTAGTATTTGTGTCTAAGACATTCACGTGTTCACCCTTTGAAGAATCACACTTTTTTTTTTCTTGGCTACTAGGTAAGTGGATGGGCAAAGTTTGTTTACATATCAATAAAAACTGGTCTTTACTGTTGGCTGGAGTGTTGAGTCATTCCAGTTCTAAACAAATCTATCAGTGTCCTGATCTCTAATACCTGAAAAGGATATTGTTGTAGATTTAATTTGTTTTTGAAGGGTAATCATGTGGTGACTGGAACACCAGGAAAATGTAATGTGAAAATCAAGGGAGATAATGGAGTTAGGCAGCTGCAAGGAAAAGACAACAAAGATTTTCAAGCAAAGTAGGGACTCAGGAGGGGCATGCCCGGGGTTCCTTGATGGAGGGAGTGTGAAGCTGCCAACCCCTGCCTCACAAACAGTAAGGAAATATGATTCTTAGTGATTGTGATGTTAATGGCGTTGGTTGCGGTTTTGAGACAGAGTCTCAAGGACAATGAGTAGGCAAGCTGAGAATTCACTGTGTACTCAAGGATGACCTTGAACTTCTAATTGACTTGCTTTTACCTCCCAGGTTCTGGTATTACAGGTGTGCTCCACCACATCTGATTTTCTGTGTTGCTAGGATGGAACCTGGGCTTTGTACATACTGAGTAAGCATGCTACCAGTCAACTCACATATGTAACTAAATTTCTATAGTTTTAATCCACTTAGTTTATGTAATTTTGCAAATTTATCTGTAATATTTACCACATGTAACTCAGGGTTTGTTTTCTGAAAATAAAAATATTCTTGTGTAGAACCACAATATATCAAAGTCAGGAAATTAACAGTAGCAGAATACTGTTGGGCAACATTAAGACTAATTTATCCTGGCATGATGACTCATGCCTTTGATCCTAGCACGAAAATAGATAAAATAATAATGAATGAGAGTAAAAAAAAAATCAGCAGATTCTGTGGGAAACCTGGGAAGGCCTAATTAAAACGCAATATTAAAAATGAGTAAATAAATAAATAAGAAAGTAGTCCTAGTGTCACACAGTGAACCCCATTCCAGCAGAGGCAGGCTTCTGTAACTCATGGTCAGCTTCTTCACAAAGTGAGTTTTAGGACAACCAAAGCTACATTCAACAACAACCTCAACAACAACAATAAAAACAAACAAACAAACAAAAACAAAAAACAACCAAAAACCCACTTAATGTTTATAATGTATTGTTTTAATTGGTGGCCTGTGTTTTCTTATTAAATATTTTTACCACTTCCACCAAGAAATCTGTGCCTCAAGCAGTTGGGGTTCTGGAACAATTGTGTATGGTTGTGCATATTTTGAATCTCTTCACTCCTGTTAGAGGTGTGTGTGTGTGCATATGTATGTAAAATTCATCTAAAGGGACAAGATAATTTTTTTCTGACTGACTTGCTGAAAAAGATGCTGGAATTTCAAATCCTGGGAAGGAATTTGTTTCACCTGGTAAATTAGGCTTCAACATTTCCCTTAGGGTGTGAAGGTTAGCTTGATGATAAATAAGCACACTTGCCTTATCTGCTCAAGATCCTGAGTTTGACTCCAACAAAGGAACCAAAAACTCTGAAAATGAAAAGAAATGAAAAGTGAAGAATGGTCTTCTCCAAGAATCTGTGTATGTGGACAAAGTCATCAGTTTGATTGTGTTGAAAGTGGTAATTAAGGGTATGTGATAGATGCTAGCTGATGTTTATTTATTATTCTGTTTTGCTTTTTCTTTCCTGCTTTTAAAATATTTTTAAATTTTCCTGTTTTATTTTGGTTTGTTTTGTATGTTTGCTTGGTTGTTTGTTTTTGAGCTATGGCTTTATTTTGTATCTCTGACCTACTTTCCAACTTAGAGATACACCTGCCTCTGTAACCTGAGTGCTGGGATTAAAGACATGTGCCACCATGGTAAAGTTGTTTTGTTTTGTTATGTGATAAGGATTCTCTGTGTAGTACTGGTTGACCTGTAAATCACTCTATAGGCCAGCATGGCATGGAAATCAGAGAAGATCCTGCCTCTGCCTCCTGAGTGCTGGGATCAAATGTGTATGCTACCACTGCCTGGCTTAGTATGTATTTTTTTAATTTTTACCTGATGGTTGTCTCCAAAGAATCTACTATCTTTGAGTCTACCTCTCTGTCTCTGTGTCTGTCTGTTTGCCCCTCTGTCTCTCTTGCTTTCTCATTCTATTTTGTCTATTATTATTTCCTTCTGATTTGGGTTCCCCTCTCTGTTGTTTCTCTCTTAAAGGATGTAACTTGCCCATGAAATTTCAAGCTAAGTGTCATCCAGTTAGTGTATGTGAACAGTTGTGCGTTCACTCACTTGAACACTGGCAACTACCCTGGGTGTCCCTCCATATGAAAGAGTGTTTCTCCATTTCAGCTATAAAGTGCAAATAGCTCCTCAGTTTGGAGTAAGGCCTATCACACCCTCTTCCATCCATGCTAAAATGTTGACAAGCTTGATCTTGTTCAGTGCACCACAGCCACTGTGAGTTTGTGTGTGTATAACAACTATGTCATGTCCAAGAGACAGCTTTTCAGTTCTCCTTTCCATATTCTGGCATTGAAATTCTTCCCCAAATTCCCCCATCAGATTATTTCAGGAAGCAAGTCCTCATCCAAAGAAAATTCATGGTTGAGATCACCCCATCTTTCTTTTCAGCTTCAGTCACAAGGAAGACTGCCTGTAACTTTGCATCTCTACAAGCTGCCATCCACCAGTTAGAGGAGAGGGAGCCTAAGGCTTACTGCTTTTAATCTTTGATTCTTTGATGATCTTTGAGTTCAGAGCACATTGACAATCTACCATAACAATTTATTTCTTAGAAAAATGCTACAAGACAGAGAGAGAGAGAGAGAGAGAGAGAGAGAGAGAG
>NW_022196904.1:9427873-9449697 GCF_008632895.1 Mastomys coucha
GAGAGTGAGAGAGAACATACTAGATAGGAAATCTTATTCCCAAGAGAGACTCAGAGATAGTTTCTTTTCAGTGGGCACATACTGGAACTTGGTGACTCTCAAATTAACACCTCTTAAGGTTACTAAGAAATGCTGCCACCCTTATGATCCTCCCACTTCTTTGTAATAATACTCAAAGAGTGTACTTTGTGGTGCTGGAGAAACAGCTCAGTGATTAAGAATGTTTGCTGCTCTTCCAGAGGTCTCATGTTTGGTTCCCACATGAGTGGCTCACAGCCATCTGTAACTCCAGCTTCAGATTGCTGATAACTTCTTTTGGTTTCTCCACACACATCAAGTGCATACACATGTATACATACACACACATACAGACACAAATCACATATCAACAGATATACAAATACATAAACATGAAAAAGAATCTAAATATTTTAAAGAAGAATGTTATTTGTAATAACGTTAAAAGTTAAAGGAGTTTTCTCACAATACAAAATTTTGAGGTGGCTTTAAGAGGAGTATCTTCTAGGACAGAAGAAAAGAATGGTAGAGTATCAAAGTTATATTTCATGTTATCCCAGTAGTTCTCTACCTCTCTAAAGCTGTGTCCCTTTAATACAGTTCCTCAAATTGTTTGACCCCTAAACACACATTTTTCATTGTATTTCATAGCTGTAAATTTGCTGTTATGAGTCTTAATGAAAATACTTGATATACAGGATATCTGATATCCAACCCCAAAGAAAGGTTACTAGATCCTTAAGGTGTCATGACCACTGGTTGAGAATCTGATTTAGTCAGAAGTAAACACAGATTATTCTTGTTTTTGTTATATTTGGTGGAGATGTCTTCAGGAAGGCATGACCTAGAACTAAGTGATGACAGTTCACTTATCCTCTGGAGATCCAGTGTCATTTGAAGAACACATACAGTGTCAGTGGGCTTTTAGGTCCTTGTCAGTGGGGTCTGACTTCTGTCTCTTTTATCAGTCAAAATAGGAGACTGTTTCTAGAGCATAGCAATTTTCCTTCCCAAGCCCTTCCTCACATCACCGCAATTCAATGCCTGACATCCACAAGCCATACCTAGCACTCTGGAACTGTCTCCAAATTTTTCTGTGTCCTTATTTCTTAGTTTCCCTACGATGAGTCTAGACGATGGATAATGTCTCCCTTTGGGCTTCTTGATACAATCAATTAATGATTTTATCAGTTATTTCAAAGGGCCCAGGTGTGATCTTTCCAGATACATAGATATTTCAACTTGCATTGAAGTTCAATCTCAACAAATCAAATGTGGATTCAAAATACATGAGTACTTATAATTTTTATTATATTTATTTTATTTGTATGTGGGCATATACATAAAATTGCATAAATGCCTAGGAGTGTCTCTGGCTTCAGAGGCCTGCTTATAAGAGTTGATTTTCTTTTTCCACTGTGTACTTACATCTGAATCCTAAGGCCACGCTAGAGTAGGTTTTATACTCCTTCCTACCTTCCTTCCTTTTCTACTTCCCTACTTCCCTCCCTCCTTTACTCCATCCCCCGTCTCTTCCTTCCTTCCTTCCTTCCTTCGCATGTGATGCTAGAATGGAACCAGAGCTGGATGCTTGCTCATGAAGCACTCTTCCACCTGAACTACATCCACAGTTCCTTGCTCATTTTATCTGAGAATATCTCATTATTTTTTATTTTCATATTATAAATAATGAGTAATGTTTACCATCTTTTTATGAGTGTGAATGAATGTGTGCAGAGGGATATATATTGTGACCAGAAGACAACCTCAGATGTCATTCTGCAGGAACCAGTTCATTTTATTTTGCACATAGACTGTGCTGTTCTAGCAGTATTTGTTGAAAGGACACTCCTTTATGTTCATTCCTACTACTTACAGATAAGTCTATTTCCTTTAAATTGTAGGTATGATAGGTAGATATAGGTTAAGAATTTTCACATTTTCTGGATAATTCTATTTGTGCATCTAATATCTGCTGAGGGTTCTCCTTTTTGTGTTTTTGTCTTAGAGTTAAAATTCTTGGATATCCTAGTTATGTTAAGCCTTCTTTTGGATGGTTTTGTTATATTAGATTTTTTTTGGTTTTGCAGTACTGAAGACTGAATCTAGTATAGTGCACATACTACACAAGCACTCTACACTGATCCATAAATCAGCCTTCTTTTTATGCTTTGCTGTTATATAGTATAAAGATAATATCTTATTTATTTACTTATGTGTTTGAGAGATTTGTCAGTGAACCACATGCATGGGTACGGCTCATTGAAGAAGGTATCATGTGGTGTTGAACTAGAGTCATAGGTGGTTGTGAGGCATCTGATGCTGGTAACTAAACTCAAGTCTTCTGCATGGTCGCCAGGTACTCTTAACCACCAGAGCTGCACTTCACTTTCATTGTAAGCTACCATATGGTACTGGAATATGAACCAAGGTTTTGTGGAAGAACAGGCAATACTTCTATCCACTTTTTCTTGATACAGAATTTCACTAAGTTTCCTGGGCTTGCCTTGAGTTCACACTGTTTGTAGGCAGACCCTGAAGTTTTGATCCTCTGACTTCTTCCTCTGAAGTAGTTGGGATTACTGGCCTGTGACACTGGATTCAGCTATTTGTTTCTATATTATAGCTGTTTTATGACAGTGTATTGTGTACCATAATACTGTTATCATAACAACATTGTAATACTTATTTCTTATTGGTTATATTCTAGTATCTGTGTATTAGCATTTTACATAGGATCACCAGAATTAGTAGTAGCAGTAATTCTTTTAACATTTATTCATATGTTTGAGAGTGCTTGAGTGTAGTAGGTATATAACATATAGACCATGTCTTCAGAGTCCATAAGAGGGTTTCATATCCCATGGATCTAACAATACAGACAGCTATGAGCTCACCAGTATGGGCTTCTTCTAAATTTGTCTTCTGCAAGAGCATCAAAGGCATGTGTAGCTGCAAGCAGCCACTCATAAGAATGGATTTTCTGGAATGGGGGTCAAGGCCTGAATAATTTGGGGTACAGAAAATGCGAGAAGTGTTTGAAAAAATTAGACCAACACATGGTGTACTTTCAGTCTGCCATCATTCATTGAATTCTCTTTGTTACAAACAAACAGGTAGATAGGTAAAGAAAAACCCCTCCCCCAAGTTCATCAGCAACTTGGCCCAATCAGCAGCTTCATCTTCAGTCTCTGGAGGCGGGACTTCTGAAATAACTGGAACTTGGAGAGAGGCGTGGCAATTAGCAGGAGGTGAGCAGAGAGGCGTGATTATCTGTGGCAAGGCGGGGTCTGAAGTATCAGCTCTCAGCTGTAGGTGAGTAACAGTTCCTCCCCTTTTATTTAGAAAACAGCAGGACAAAGGCATACTCATACATCACAGTCCTGCACAGGAATTTTCATGGTGCTTTGATGAATATAACTGTAGTATAATATCTACTGGCAAGTATCTTATCTGTCTTTGGTCACACATATATCTAGTTTGACACTGCAAACCAGGCTTATAATGTGTTTTATTATCTTAAACAAAAAACACACAGCCACCTGGCACATGTCCCTGTGTTAGGTTGCTTACTCACCTAGCTGTGGAACAGGTTTTCAAAATGCACCTTCTTCCTGTGAACACAATGTCAAGACATGACTGAATAGCCTGTAAAGTCCAGGAACTGGCACAGTCTGTCTGAAAAATGCCTTCTCTGAAGTTCTCATGAAGCAGTGCTGGTGTGCTGATGGGGAGCTGGGCATAGACACCAAACTGAGTTTTAAAATAGCAGCTCCCAAGCTAGCAGCCTTTTCAACAGCTTCGCCTCGAGAATAGGCCTTCAATTCAGTTTTAAATAAGTGACTTCCAGGCTAGAAGCTCCAAGATTGAGCTAAAGTGTCTTTGCACTCTGAGACTGAGCTTGCTTTTTAGATAAAAAGGCTCTGAGAGTGAGCGAATTTTGATTGTCTCTGTACTTTGGGAATAAGCTTGCTTAAGATAAAAACTCAAAAGTTTAAAAGTAACATTAACTTGAGGATGTCTCAGGCAATTTACTAGTAAATTAGCTATGTTCGGGCCAAAGGCTTGGCCTCTAAGTGTAGAGGGAAGCCGCTGTTAACTCTTAGAAAAAGGTAGAATGATAAACCATTTTATCATGGCATAAAAATTGGAAATGTGTGGATGCCAATGGCGATCTGTAGCAGACTGACCTTTAGCATCAGACAGCTTGTTTTTTAAAACAAGCAAAAAGTGAGGTATGCCTTAAAACAGGCAAGAAATGAAATGTGCTTTTCAAAACAAGCAAAAAAAAAAATAATGCTTTTGGAGGTAACTTTGGAGTGGAGAATATATTCTCCCTTCTTTTAATATTAAAAAATCAAATTCTCAAAGTGTGAAGTGCACATTGAGTAATTTATTATCTCTGAGAATTATAAATTATCTCAGTAGTATAGGTAGCATTAAATTGTTGACAAAATGTCTTAAATGCTTGACTATAATAGTCAGTTCCATAATCTGTTTTAATCTGATTAGGAACATTAAATATAGAAATATAATATAGACAATAACCAATTAATATTTTGTTGTTTTTATGTTAAGGCAATTGTAACTTGAAAGCCAGAGAAGAAATTAATAGTCACATCTGTATATTTTATTTTTAATTTTGAAATCAAAATTATATTTTAAAAATGTCTAAATATCATAGCAATTCAAAGCTCTGATACATGTATGTACCCATATATCAGTATACAAATTAAGGCTTAATTTTTAGTACTTGATAATTAGTGACTACAGCACACAATTTGATTATGTGTGCTGACATGGGGGGAAAATCATGAGATTAAACATATGACATATATAATTTTGTCTCATAAAAGTACTATAGAAGTATATATTGACACAGGGTGTATACATAAGTTTATAGGAAATATAAAAGTATGTATACAAACAAATTTAACAATTTGTTTACTTTGGATAAATATCAATTTTTGTCTATAAATCTTTACTAAGTAATAGGCCAAATATCAATTAATAGTTTATAATAGCCAAATTAATTGCTGTTAGAAGAAATAAATGTTTTCTAAAATATATTTATGATTTTACTGTATCACCACAACTTTATGGTAAGATATTAAACTCTACTTTGAATATGAGAAGAGATAAATTTATATTAAAGTTCTCTTTTTGTCAAAGAGATGCTGGGGCATATATAAAACCCCAAACATATGATTATAATAGATGGCAATTATTTACAAAAGGTTTGTTTATCTTCTATAAAAAGCTTTTTGCCTTTTACTAGACAATATCTAACAAAGGCTGAATTCCATTAGGCTTATGGCATCACTTTTTATGAATTTAAAAATTAACGTTACTTTAGATCCATGATAATCAATAACTTTAGCCAATGGAACTCTGTTAATTTTAACTATACTTTTAGATTTCTTTTGTAATATTAAGCCATCAAGAACATTATGTCTATGCTTGGTAATTGGCTTGTAATTAAATTCACATTAAGTGACTGTGAGAATCATTAGCCTGTAATTTACTTTCATGGCCACTAGATGGCAGTAAGGGGTTGTGAAACTTTAGTTTGTATGACATGGTGGAGAGACCGTCTGCGTGATCATGGTGGGAAGCAGCGGGCAATGTTAGGCATAGTGCTGCAGAGAGCATACTTGCCACCATGTCCCTGGCGGCCACGGGGTCGTACTGCCACTGCAGCTGCCCAGATGCAGGATCTGGCTGGCTGCTGTCAGCACCCCAGCCAGACTGTTCCAGTCTCTGCCACCAAGCCAGCAGCCCGAGCACAGGGCACAAACCCAAAATGGCACCTCAGCCATCTTAGTGAAGGACCACCGCTCTGTTTTCTCCACCTGGCAGGCCCAAGACAGAGCTGGGGCCTCTCTCGGCAGCTGCAACTCCCTGCCCAGGCAGCTGCCCACAGGGACTACTGCCTGCTGCCTGGCAGCCTATATCACTGGCCTGAGCCAACCCCACGGAGTTGCTGTGGGAACTGACTCTGGGCGCATCTGCCACCTGCTGTGGGCCCTGAACAAAGGAAGCCTCTGGCCTGCTAGCTTTGTCCTGGTATCTCTCAGAAGATGTGTGAGACCACCGCCTGCTGCCGCAATCTCTGCCTCTCTACAGGGCTGTCCCAATGTACCAAGCAGACAAACACAGACCACCTATCTGCTGAGCTTGGCCAGGGTGGGAAGCCGAGCGCCTGTGAATGCGAGCGCCTGTGAACTCACACTGTGGGTGCGCAGGGCCCCTGCCATGGCCAGGTCATTTCCTCCCTGCTTGCACATGGAGGGTGTGCAGTGGTCACAGCCCCCAGCCGCCATGTTGACCACATGTCCGCACCACTAAGACAAGACACAGACTAGCAATCATTCATCAAGACAAAGACAGAACAAATTGACACTCAACACATAACATAAAGTTGAAGACTATGATTTCTCTTGAATAAGCCATAGAGAAACCGAGACGTTTCTCGGTTTCTTTGTGTCTCTGGGATAGCTCTGAATTACATTGGCTTGTAACTGATGAGCTGTCACTTCAACCCATCAGTAATTCTTTAGAATAGTAAATCACACTTTGATATTTTCTAAGTTTTGTTGCAGTGATTCTCAACCTGTGGGTTACAACTCTTTTGAGGGGTGAATCACTGTTTCAAAGGGGTCACTTAAAACCATAGGGAAACACAGATATTTATAAAACTACTCATAAGGTAGCAAAACTGGAGTCATGAAGAAGCAGCAAAATTAATTTTCTGGTTGGAGGTCACCAATACACGAGGAACTGTATTAAAGGGTTATAGCATTAGGAATGTTGAGAACTACCGTGTTATTGTTTTACTGAGCCTTTTAAAGGGATGAGACCTAATATGATCCCATATGGAAAAAGTCCCTGCCCTTATTTATCACCCATAATGAACAGTGTACTACCTGCTTTTAGAGATAAAATTTCTCAGTGAAACTAGAACTCAAGGAACTTGGCTAGAGATGCTGGCCATTAGGCCACAGGGATTCTTTTCTGCCTTCCAAGTGCTAGGATTACATGGCTATACCATCACACCCTGCATCTTTTCATTTCTTTACTTATACCAGTTTCCAAAAGCAGTTTTGCCTACTTGCAAGGATCCCGGTCCCCCCTATATATACATTCCCTCTTTCCTAGATTCATTCCTCCTTTGTTTTCCTTAGAAAAAAAGACAGCATAAGAAAGTACAATAAGACTAGGCACAAACCCTCATCAAGGCTGGATGAGGCAATGCAATAGGAGGAAAAGGGTCAAATCCATACAAAAGAGTAAGAGACAACTCCCTTCCCACTCTTAGAGGTCCCACAAAAACACCAAGCAGTACAACCATAACACTTATTCAGAGGACCTAGTGCAGACTCATGCAGTCTCCATGATTGTCTCTTCAGTCTCTTTGAACCCCTGTGAACCCTGATTAGTTGACTGTGTGGGTTGTGTTCTCATGGTGTCCTCGACCCCTCTGGCTTCTGAAATCCTTCTTCTGTCTCTTCTGTGGGGGCTTTTGTGGCTCCTCCTACTTTTTGCTGTGGTCTCTGTATCTGCTTTCCTCACTTGCTCAATAATGCCTCTAATGATTATTGAGACAGGCAACAATCTATGATCATGGCAGAAAAATCACAAGGAGACATTTCATTGACTTTTATTTTTTGGACAGTTGTGTTTGCTTCTTCATGGTCTCTGGGCTGCCTAGACAGTGGTTCCTGGGCACTCATGTTCTGCCAGGAGTGGGCTCCCTCTCACACTATGGGCTCAACTTAGACCAGTAACTGGTTGTCAACTCCTATAAGTTCTGCATCCTCACTGTTCCAGCATATCTTGCAGGCTAGATATACAGTAGATTAAATGTTTTGTGACTGCACACCCTGCTTCTTACATGAATGATTTGGACCCAACTTATGTCCCTACACTTATGCAGCTACACTTTATGAGATCAAACATCCCCCCTTTGACCTCTGTTTAATTTTAATTAATTATGTAAATCATCAGTTTTCCTGATTTTCCCTCGGATCTTGTCCTTTTTTCAATCCTGATACTCATCTCTCTGAAGATGAGCCTTTTATTAAGAGCCTTTTAAAAATTGTTATACTTGGCATACAAAGTGTTTCAGTATATATATATTTGTGTGTGTGTGTATGTGTGTGTGTGTGTATTCTTGTGCTTTGCTCACAGTATTTGCCCTCTGTAACTCTCTCTTTTCTCTTTCTCACTAGTTACCTCTGGCCCTTTAAACCATACACTTTTTGCTTTCTTGACATATATATGGGAGGTTGTTCATGTTAAAAATTGTTTAAGGTACATTTTCAAAAATTTCACATCTGCATGCATATGTGTTGGATTATGTGTGTGAGTACAGTGCCTACAGAGGCCAGGACCTTTCTACCTGGATCATAGGCTTTGGTGAGCAACATGATGTGTGTGATGCAAACCATTCTCAAGACCTCTTTCAGAGTATCCGGTTACATTAACCACTAATGCATCTTTCTAGCCCCATTATTCTATAATTTTAATGTCAGTGTGATACTACCTGTTTTCATTATGTAGTCAATCTTCTGTTGGTAGTAATACCATTTTTGAATTTTTTGCTGTCATGGCAACCATGTATTATTACACTCTGTTAAGTGTGTTCATCTGTGTATGTAGAAGGGGTTAATAGACACTGATGCTTGAGTTTAGAGAGCCACGGATTCTGCCAAACCTGGTTGGTATTTCTACACTCTTAGTATTGCAGCTTCTCACAACACAGGGTTCCATATGTTTCAGAGTATTATCTAGGAAAATCATGCTTTGGATTTGAATGAGTATATTCATTAAGTACACTGCAAGTCAAAGTAAATAATATATAGGAAATGAAAGCGATAAACAGTCGGTAGGTAGTTAAGTAGGTAGATGGATGGATGGGTGGATGGATGACAGAGAGAGGGAGAGTCAGGTAGACAGACAGGCTGATAGAAAATTATCATCAAACTGGGCCCTCAAACCATCCAGTAGAAATTGACTGGCGAAGCCTCTTTAAGGCGGCCAATTAGAGTTTCCAAGCAGAGCAGAGAGCATCCACTCAAGCTATATTCCCAATTGAAAAAGTATATAATGTTAGGAGGGTTACATAAGCAAATTTGGCTCTCATAACATCATCAAATTGTACTTTCACAGCATCCAGTAGGAGCCAGATTGGGAAACTGAAAGCTGTTGGAGCTCCCAGTTGGGCTGTTATTCCATGGTTTAGGTTCCCTTGGTTTTACTTCAGGCTTCTTTTCCCATTGAAGGCATTTCTATATCATGGGGAAAACAGTCATAAAATACATTTGAAATGATTCATATTTTAGCTGTCCTCGAGGACATAGTGTTTTTCTGCTTGGTCTCTTTTAGTCTCTTGGCTTCTTGCAGAGTTAAGGGTCAACCCATTCCTAGACAAGAACCCAAGAAGGCAATAGACTTAGACATGGTTGGTCTGAAATGGGAAAGAGGGACAACCTGACTTTAAGTAACAGTTTTTGAAATAGCATGTGACAGTTTAACAGTATAACATTTCTGACTCACACAGAAATACAACTGTGATCAAGAGCTAGTGAAAATCTTAACTAGCATTGTTCAGGGCCAACCAATTACAAACTCTTAAAAACATACACATCATAAAAGGGCGGAAGAAATGACTCAGTGGCTAGGGGTACATCTCACTCTTGCAGAGGAACTGAGTTTTGCTCCCAGCACCCACATTGGGCTACTAGTAGACAGTAAGTCCAGCTGGGGGTGGGGGTGGTATTTAACACCTCTGACCTCTATAGGAACACAATAACACTAAAATAAAATTTTAATTATCCATTCTGATAATTATAGTGTTATTGTCAGATATGGGGGAGTAATTAACTTTGATATGTTGTGGATTTATTTTTCTTGTGCTCACTGCCTCAGGATGCCCAAAGTTATATCATACTCATTTGAAGACAAAGCTTACCCATGACAGTTCCAGAGCATTCAACATTAGTATTCAGGATTTCTTTAAGGAGAAATTTACTGAGGATGACTATGATTATTTTGAAAATCTCTTCCAATCAAAGGGAACTTAATCAAAGCCACAGATGGTGTTCTTGAGTGGTGTTGCTGGAATTGGTAAGACACAGATGTTTAAGAGGTTAATGCTGGCCTGAATAGAAGGCCTTGTGTTTCCAAACAAATTCTCCTACATCTTCTACTTCTGCTGTCAAGAAGTGAAGCAGTTGAAGACAGCTAATCTGGCTGAACTGATCTCCAGAGAATGTCATGGTCCCTCAGCTCACATAGAGGAGATACTATCTGAACTTGAGAAACTCTTATTGACCATCAACAGCTTAGAAGGGATGGAATGTGACTTGTTCGAATGGGAATCAGAGCTGTGTGATAACTGCATGGAGAAGCAACCAGTGAATATACTACTTAGCAGTTTGCTCAGGAGGAAGATGCTCCTAGAATACTCTCTTCTCCTTTCTACTACCTCAGAGACATTTGAAAAAAATAAAAACAAAATTAAGTACACACATGTGAAATTAATAACAGGACTTAAGGAGAACAATATTAAGATGTAGTTCCACAAATTATTCTAACATAGGAATCTTTCAGTCTGGTGAAAGGAAATGAACAGCTTTTCACTGTATGTCAAATTCCTGTGCTCTGCTGGATTGTGGCTACTTGTCTAAAAGAAGAGACAGAGAAGGGAAGAGACAGTTTTCCATTTGCCATTGTACTATTTTCCTGCATACCACTTACATCTCCAATTTGTTCATTCCCCAAAGTGCCTGTTATCCAAGTAAGCCAAGACCAGCTGCAGGGCTTATGTTCTCTAGCTGCTGGGGGCATGTGGACTGACACATTTGTGTTTGGTGAGAAGGCTTGCAGGAGAAATGGGATTGTGGACTCTGACATCCCCACACTGCTGGACATTGGAATGCTTGCAAATATCAGGAAACCTGAAAATTCTTACATAGTCTTCCACCCATCTGTTCAGGAGGTCTCTGCTGCCCTCTTTTATCTGCTACAGAGCCATGTAGAACACCCTAGTGAGAATGTTAAAAGTATAGAGACACTCATGTTTATATTTCTAAAGAGAATCAAATCACAGTGGATTTTTTGGGGCTTTTTCATCTTTGGCCTTTTACATGAATAAGAACAATAAAAAGCTAGGGCATTTATTGGCCATCAGTTTTCCCAGGAAGTCAAGCATCAGCTGTATCAGTGCCTGGAAACCATAAGTGGCAACAAAGAGCTTCAAGAACAAATAGATGGCTTGAAGTTATTTTACTTTCTGTTTGAGATGGATGATGAAACCTTCTTAGTATAAGTAATGAAATGTACGAAGCAGATTAACTTTGTAGGTAAGGATTATTCTGATGTTATTGTTGCTGCCTACTGCTTAAAACACTACACTGTTCTACACTGAGGAAACTATCTTTGTCAACCTCAAATATTCTGAACAAAGAGCAAGAATACAGATATGTATGAGTCCCTTCAATATCTCTTTTCAGTCCCATTTTCAGAAACTGTCCTGATGTGTTGATGATTTATATAGACAGATTCAAAACACAACCTGTTTGTTCAATAATGAGTGGTAGATTTAGAAACTACATACACATAAACCACAAAAACAAACTCAACAGTTTGTGTGTGCATATATGTTTATGTAATATGTATATGTACATATACATGCATATATATGTGTGTTTGATACATATGTGTACATACATTAAATATATATATACATATATAAAAACAATAAAAAAGCTATCAGCTTGAGAGTTGGTGGTGCACATTAGCGACAGGAGGGGCAAAGTAATGAACTACTAATTCGATTACATGATTTTGAAAAATGAATTTAAAAGGAAAATAGTCCTTTTCATGGAAAAAATAAGAAATTCACCTGTTTTGATAACAGCTTGCTTTTTGTAAGATTCCTTTCTAATTTATACGTCTGTGGCTATATGTAAGTATGCACATGTGTGGAGGTGGTGTCAATAGCCTGAAGATGTCATCAGATTCACCTGGAGCTATAGTTCAAAGCCAGATGTGGGCTTGGGGATCCAAATTCTTATTAGCTGAAGAAAGGTAAACACTCTTAAATTAAATACTGAACTGTTTCCAATCTAACAGGCTCCATTTTGAGTCCCAAATGGGCTCTTTTAAGGATAATGCAACTTGATCTTATTAATATTTATTTTTGTTAATTGTTTTGAGACAATTATGTTTCACTGTGTAGCTGTGACAAGCCTGGAACTTGGATATTCATGTGTGAGGCTCCAAAGTACTGGAACTGCAACAAGGCCTGGCTATTTTTGTTAATTACTTGTAAATATTTATGGGTTCACAGTGATACATCAGTTCAAATATGCAGGGGCCCAGGAAGTAGCTCAGTATTAAGAGTATTGCTTGGTATAATGTACAGGTCCTGAATTTGTTTCCTAGACTCCTATAAAACTGAGTGTGAGGGTGTATGCTTTAAAGCATTATGTCAAGCGTAGAATGTATAAGACAGTGTATGTAAGAAAAAACAACATATTAATCACACTTATCCAGATATCAGGGTGTCATATTCAGGAAACTGAGGCAAGAGGTTCTCTTAGCATTTTAAAGTAGCTTGGACTACTGAAAAGTGGGTTCCAGGTCAGTGTGGTCTAAAGTTGTGAGATTCTGTCAAAAGTAAGCAAGCGAGCAAACAAACCAACCAACAAACAAAAAACTAAAAACCCAAACCCAAAATAACCAAATTAAACAACAAAAATACATGTGTATAATTTCTGATCTCTTGACTCTATTTTTTCCATCCTGAGAACAGAATTCAGGGCAGCATATATACTAGGCTAGCATATTACCAAGAGTGACAGCCCCCACTCATGCTTTTGAGACATTGTTTAGCCTTCTATTCATTCTGTAGTCAAGATTGGCCTTGAATTTTGGATCTTTCTGCATCAATAAAATAAGTTAACTTGATTCTTTAGGAGCCCTGGAATTTATCATTGGGATTCATTTTATACTTGAAAACTTATTAGGTAAACTGGCAAAATGACTCAGCAGATAAAAGGTACCTTCCCTCAAATCTGATGACCTAAATTCAATCCCTTAGAGCACATAGAAAAACTGATTCTGATTCCTGCAAGTTGTCCTTTGACTTCGTACAGATAATGTGGCACACACACACACACACACATACACACCCCACACACACCTCCACACACAGAAATATTACAAGGCAAATTTGATTATCCAGTTAGAGATAAGGAAAGTAGAAAGAGAAGTTACTGATATTACCTAAAATTATAAACTGAGTAAGTAGTGGCATATGAAGTTTGAGTTAGAAGTTTCTTGCTGTAAGTTTAGGCTCAGAGGCTAGGACACTTCCTCATTTTTTCATTCTAAAACTACCAAGGTTATCTATAAAGCCATCTAAAAATCAACACTGCCAAGCCATCCGGGTTATCTTATCCTGTAGTGGGAATGGAGAGGGTCGCTGAAAGCCCCAGCCAGACAAGTCTGATCCCCAATGTGTAGGATTCTCAAAATCCTCTGATATTTTCCCAATAGGTATTTATTGCATCTCCACCTCAAGCTGTAACAGCCAAAATCCCACAGACCTTGTATATCTGTCTAAGAACTGCAAATACAAAATGACCTTTACTCAGTAAAGGAGTGAGTTTGCTACATTTATGTGCTGTGAATGGCTTGATTTAACTTTTTGTAAATGAGCAGAATCTGAATGCATTGGCAGTTATTATCATCTATTTATTTTTATTTTATAAATGTTTTTGCCTTCAACTGTGTATGTTCATGGTGTCCATGCAATGCCCATGGTGGACAGAAGACTGTCAGGTAACCCTGGAATTGGAGTTATGGATAGTTGTGAGCCACCATGTTGGTGCTGAAAACTGAACTCACGTTTTCTGGGAGAAAAGCCAAATGCTCTTAGCCATTGTGCCATGTCTCCATTTCCTTGAATTAACTTACTGTGGAATGTATTCCTTTCTCCTCTGTTACAGGGAAAAGCTTCTCACTGGTTGGAATCATATTTTCTGTGTGCTCATAAGCATAAGAATGTCCAGGAACTCCAAATGAAACCTTAATCTCAATGAACCAGCCTTTTTTGTCTTGTATATTAAGTTGAAGTACTGCAACTGCACCCTTAAAGTACTTGTGTAAGTTAGAGGTCTATTTGATTTAGTCATATAACAGAAGTAATAGACTAGCCTCGCCCTCATCTCTTAGCTAACTGTAAGTGAAAGCTTATAAAGTCTAAAGTAGAATCTCTCTTTCAACTTCTGATGTCTGTTGCTGACCATTCCTCATTGAGTGGTATCCCATGAATTATAGGATGATGAGAAGGAGGGTGTGTATGGTGGTGGGGCTTTGTTGTTTAGATGCTAGTAGCTTCCTCATGCATGTAATAACAACCCTCGCTTTCATACATTTCCACACAAGTTCTCTATGGAAGAAAAAAATCACTCAGTTTGAGAGTCAGTGATCTCTGTCACTGGGTTACAAAATTAGAGTTATGTGGTCATTGTGACATATAGGATCTCGCCAAAGATGACAGTGCAGGCTGGGTGGGAACTGATGGATACCACTCTTTGCTTTGTTTTGCAGGGCAAATAATGTATTCTTCTTAGGTGCAAAGTTGTAGTGTCCGACCTAACTGTTCTTTGAATTGATTCAGAACTGCAATTTACAGTACTTGAACCTCAGCCTCACAGTCCTTTCCCACAATAATGTGAAACTGTTGTGTGATGTCTTGAGTCAGGCAGAGTGCAACATAGAAAAACTAGTGTTAAGTCTACTATCTCACTAACTCCCATCAAAAGAGGCATATTAATTTTGATCCACTTGCTGTGATAAAAATTCCCTGAACTAAGAAATAATAGAAAAAAAAAAGTTTACTGGATTTAGAATTTTAGCTTATGGACTATTAGTATAGAAAGTCAAGGGAGCAAAACCTATGAAGCATAGTCATATCACATGCACTATCAAGAGCAAAGAGCAGTGGATTAATGCATACATGCTAGTGCTCAACTAACTTTCTTCCTTCCTATACAGGTCAGGATCCTCCTTCCTGAAGAAAGGTGCCCCCAACAATGGCCGAGTCTTACTACCTCAGTTAACTTCATTAAGACATTGGCCATAAACATGCCTACAGGCCATCCTTATCTTGAGAACCTCTCACTGAGACTCCTTTTCTAGGTGACTCTAGATTGTGTCATAGTGACAAAACCATCACAGGACTACAGTTTTAATTTGTGCACTTGTGTCCTATTTTTCTACTGTTCATGTATAGACTTCCTCACTTTGGGAACTGATCACAGCTAGTCAATGATTTATCAGTGGATTAAGGCACTTGCTGCCATCCCTATAACCTGAGTTCTATTCCAGAATCCACATATGATAACCATCTTCCTGTCAAGGGCATGCATACAGAAGTCTGAGATATCTAACTTCCTTATGAATATACTCAATAGCCTTAATCATCTCAAAATAGTTTATGATTTTCTCTCCACAGGAACTAAAAGATAGAAGAAAGAGTCAAGTCAAAATTTCCAGGAGGAATCAGAGGCCTTTGAAGCTCTCAACCAACTGTGTAGCTTTCAGTCAGCTAACAATGCACTGAGAAAGGACATGATAAGATTATTCCAGATTATTCTTGAACTCTCTCTTCCCTATCCTTAAGATCCTTATCCTTAATTCGACCTCAATGCCATAATATTTATATCCAAAGTTCCAAAAAACATGAGTCTAGGCTTTGGGATGCTCTGATTCCAAAGAAGCATCTATCAATATACATCTGGAGATGCTTATGGCTTCCTGTAGCCATGATCAAGCTTTTGTAGGATGTCTGACAGTATCTTTGGTCTCTATCCACTGGCAAAGACCCAAGGAATCCAAATTTGTTTCCTTTTAGTTTACTTTTATATACATTACCAAATTATTATATAAAAATGTTTAAATAAAGAGGAAAAAGAACACAATTGTAATCTCCTAAGAAGTCACTTAATTCCATTATCCACTGGTAATCTACAAACAAAAGTGAACATGCTTACATGATTATAATAACAATAAATCTACTTTTGTGCCTTCTTTTGGAATGATTTAAGTATTTTTAGGATGGCAATGAAACCTTTAGATTTTGCTTCAAAGGACCTGAACTCTACACAAATTAGTATCCGAAGTTATCATCAATGGTGAAGGCAGGTGATAACTGAAATACAATTCAATATTTACTTCTTCAACACCTCAAGCCATGGATCCTATTTGTTAGCCCTTTCCACCATGGAGAGTATCTTATTCTTAAGAGAGACAACTTCATTTCAATCATAAGCAACTCCTATCTATATCCAGTTTCACCTCATTAAATGAGCCGTCTGTGTTCTGGCAGGACCATAAAACAGAAGTGCATTCAAACAGGAAACCCAGCTATATCCTGTGGTGGTTTGTAGCGCACTGTGGAAGACATCCCACCACTAAGTCTTTGGAGACAGGACAGTAGAAACTCCTGACAAAAGTGTCACTTCCAAATAACATTTACAACTTTAGACTCTAATAAGCATTTCGTGTATGCTAATAAAGTTGTCTCCTATTGATTACCTACTGAATGGATTCATAGGTCCTTTCCAGTTTCAGTATCCTGATGTAAAGGTAAATGGGTATCTCTAGGAAAATGCCTTACTCACTGACAGGTGTTTTATTTCAGTGTATGCACTACATGTTTGGCATATGTTGAATCATCCCTGAAGCCTTTACTATATGGATTACCATTTAGTCATCTCTTCAGGAGTTCCCTAATAACAGTATTAATCAAATTATAGAATATCTCACATCCAATTTTTTTAAATAACAAATTCTTTTCTCTTAGCAAGGGAAGTCACAACTGAAGACAGATCCTTTGTTCACTCAAGAAGAGTATGGACCATGTCCATTATGTTTCTGTTGGCTGCTCTTTAAGGTGTGTTCTCTGATGCTGGACAAGACACCAGCTCCTTCTAAATATTTTCTCACAGTGAGGACACTGGCTGGGACCCTCTCTGTTATGAAGTCTCTGATGTACTACCAGGTGAGTGTTCTGCCTGAAGGACTTACCACACTTCAGACACTGGTACTGAGTCTCCTTAGTATGAATTCTCTGGTGCTTGGTAGACAGGAGCTATCTCTAAAAGCTTTACCACACTGAATACACTCATAAAAAGGCTTTCACCAGTATGAATTCTCTGGTGCCGGATAAGTCCAGCAATGTTTCTGAAGAGTTTACGACACTGGTTACACCCATAAGGCTTCTCACCAGTGTGAATCCTCTGATGCCTGATGAGATATACACTCTTGATGAAAGTTTTCCCATGCTCTTTACATTCACAGTGTTTTGTCCAAGAATGGATTTTCTGATGCACAATAAGGTGAGAGTTGCAACTGAAAGATTTCCCACACTCTGCACATTCAAAAGGCTTCTCTCCAGTATGTGTCCTCTCATGCTGAGTGAGGTATGAATCATCTCAGAAAGCCTTTCGACATCTGCTACATTTGTAGGGCTTCTCACTGGTATGGATTTTGAGATGCAAAGTAAGGTGAGAGATGTCAGTGAAGGGCTTCCCACGTTCATTACTTCTATATTTTTTTTCTGCTGTATGAGTTCTTTGATGCAAAATCAGGGATGAATTTATGTTGAAAGTTTTACCACAATCCAGACATGCATAAGGCTTCTCACCTGTGTGAATGATCTGGTGCTGGGTCAGTGCTGATCCGTCACTGAAAGCTTTTCCACATGTACTGCATTTATAGGGTTTCTCTCCTGTATGAATCCTTTGATGTACAATCAAGTTGTAGTTCTTGGAGAATGATTTTCCACAACCATTACAGGTATAAGGTTTCTCACCAGTGTGAGTTCAATGGTGTAAAACAAGAGAAGAGTTCCGTTTAAAGCACTTGCCACATTCAGCATATTTACAGGGTTTCACCGTAGAATGACTTCTCTTTTCCTTAAGAGATGAGCTCAGGGCTAAGATGTCCCCAAAGTCTGTACCTTTGTAAAATTTCTTGTTTCTTTTCTTAATTTTTTTTAATCACAAACGGCAGTGGTAAAGTGGTTTAAAGATTTAATACTTTCTGCATATTTACAGGGTTTAATCTCTTGTTCGGTTTCTTACAAGTTGAGTAACTTGCATGAAAGGTTGGGTAGCTTTTTCATAAGCATCACCATCACCAGTTCCCTTAACTGTATAACTCTAAGGACAACAGTGTAAGGTTTGGTCACAACCAAAAGTTGTAATATCTGTATTATGAATATAGAAGCCGTTTAATCTCTGAGATCATAGAAGGGTTGGGTTTGTACTCAAATGTCCCCCCAAATTAAGATGGTCACAATTTGCTTTCTGAGCCTCTGTTTTCTCATTGATTAAAGGAGATTGCCTCAAATTTCTTTCCTAGTTCTCACAGTCCCAATTGTTACCTAAAATGGGGAAGCAGGGACCCTCTCTTGTAAATCCTTCCATTTCTAGCTCAAAGGAAATACTCTGTTCTTTGGGAATATTATGAGCTATTATTTTCAGTCTCATGTTCCATACTGAAAAGAAGAAAGAAAAAGACATTAAGGACACACAGATATATCTGGAAGAAAATGAAAAATGATAATGGGGTTAGTACATTTCACTTGTTTTCTTTTTTCAAATTGATATCTATAACATAGAGAGTTCAAATGAAGGTCAAGGGCTGAAGCCAAGAGCAGATTCAAAAGAAGTGACATTACATTGTAATAGTCTCAGAGAACAAGTCAAAGGAATCCTGTGAAGGTACATTGGAGACAAGGAACCAGACATCTCTGCTCACTCTGAAAAACCATCTTGGCCACTGTCTTCTTGCCCCATCACCAATGCCCCTCATCAGAAGTCAATCCACATTCTCCCAATCCCAACTTCACAGAGTTATCTATAAAACACAGAATGAGGAGTTCTTGCCCTAGATCTATGATCGGAGTTCTGCTTTCAAGGATGAGATTGGAGTTCTGCTTTCATGGATGAGAAGACAGTATAGGCTAGCACACCCGAAAGATCTGAGTCTGTATTCTAAATTCATTAAGACTATTCTGCAAAGTTGTGGTGAAAATTCAGTCATGTCTAAGGTAATGTCCAAGAATACAGAATGAAAAGTATTTGGAAAGTGGCTCCAGAGCTCTTCACCATTGTTAAACTTTTCCTTATTACCCTTCGTACTCTTTATATTTCATAATATTAAGACAACTGGGATCCAATGTGATGGCTCAGTGGGTAAAGGCACTTGCCAAACTGATAACCTGAGTTCAATTCCCAGGTCACACACAATAAAAGGAAAGAACTAACCTGCAAAGTTGTTGTATGACCTCCATATGTTCTATGGCACACATGCCAAGGCCTTCAATCAACCAATCAATCAATGTGAGAAAAAATTAAAAGACAACTGGCTCTCTTTAAAGTAAAATCAGACGCTTAACTTAGAACACATATTTTAAGATGATGAAGTCTTTCACATAAAACCAAAGATTAAAGTACAAAAGATGCTTTCATAGATAGGACAGACCTTAAGCAACAGAGCTTAAGAAGCAAAAGCCATATAGACAGACTAACAAATTCAACATCAACACTATAAAACAAAATACAATAAAAAATAATACAGAAGTGGAAGGTGGAGACAAATATTAGTGATAAAGATTATCAGTAAAGAACTCATACAGAAATGCAAAAAAGACAACAGTGCATTTTATCCTAATGAGAAAATAGAAATCATGAAAACAACCATCTTCTCATTCTGTCATTCTGTCAGTTATTCAATTACATCTTCTTGTTTTGTGGTTTTTTTTTTTTTTTTGGCTTGGTTTGGGTTTTCTTCTGTTTTAGTTTTTGAGACAGGGTCTCACTATGTTGCGCAGATTCATCCAAAACTTCCTGGGATCAAGTGACCTTTGTGCAACATTTTCTTCATCATATGACTTATAAACTATAACTCTAAAACCAAAATAATTGGAGTACCTCTGTTTATATTACCAGCACTTGGAAAGCAAAGTCTGGATGACAGGAGAATAGGGAATTACCGTGTGCCACATAGTAAGTTTTACGCAAACTAGACTACATAAGACCCTGTCACAAAGAACCAAATATGCAAGCAAACAAATAAAAAACTCAACACGAGATGTGTGATATGAGTAAAATGAAAAAGGAAATCCAGAATTGTAATTGTACTTTTACCACCTACTTTTAACTTGACTAAAAAGGGAATAAGACTGAACACTAGTAAGTTCACTTCTCACACTATACTCTATTTATACACAGTACCATGTGTCAAATAAATGAAAAACATGTATTTTTAAAGTGAAATAAAATCCCAAGAAATATTAGAGGACTTGCAGAGGACCCACATACAGTTCCAAGCACCCTCATGAAGACTCAGAATCATCTCTTAACTCCAGTCCCAAAGAACCAAGTATTTCCTTCTGGTCTTAGCAACTACTGCATCTGGTTCACATATGTACACACTGATAAAACACCCATACACATAAAATTAAAATAAAATAAAAAATTTAGGTCTGACAAGTTCTACCTAAGCTCAGATAGTAACTGTCTTGTGAACAGGATGGGTAACTAATCTTGAGAATTAAAAAAAAAAAAAAACAAAGTTCATTTCACTTATAATTGATACTTATTTTATCAAAGCCTAAGACTTAACACAACCAACAAAGCAAAAGACACTTCCAGATGGGAGACGATATTATACACAGTATCTAGAATATATAAAACTTGGAAGCCAGCAATAAAATGAGACAGGCATGGTGGTAGCACACTTATAGTCCCAGCACTTGAAAAGTAGAGGTAGGCTAATCAAAAGTTAGAGGCCGGCCTGCACTATAAGAGACCCTGCCTCTACCCATCCCTCCCGTCTGATCAATCAATCAATAGATAAACAGACAGATAACATATGACAACAACAACTCATATTTTTTAACAAAGCAAAGATCTTGTCTTACTTTAGACTGCTTTCTAAATTCAAATATATAATAATCTCATGATCTCAATTATAGAAATTTATACCTCACAGTCCTGGAGTCTGAGAAGTCCAAAAGGATGGCCAGGTTTGGATAAGGGCACTTGCTAGCTTACCGAGAAAAAGATGGTCAATATCACTAGCCATGAGAAAAATGCAAATTAAAGCCACATCCACTAAGATTCAGTATTCACTTCCATGTCCATGTAGCTATTCTACAAGACAGAAAAATTGTTTATGACATCTAAAACAAGAAGATCCACTGAAGAAATGGTGTACTACAAAGTATAAAAAGAAATGGAGTATTACAAAGCTATAACACACACACACACACATATATATATATATATATATATATATATATATATATATATATAATTGTGGATGAATCTTGGAAGATGTTTTCTAAGTCAAAGAAAGCAGACACAAAGACTATAGATTCTACAAGTAGGTATACAAAATGTCTAATACAGACAAAAAAGTCTATATCAAAGAGAAATGCAGAAGATAAAAGTGATAGTTAATGAGTATGAGTTTTCTTTTGGGAGGGATTGATGAAAGGGTTCTAAACTTGACAGGCATGGTGACGTTGGCCTTAAATTTCAGCACCCAGGAAGCAGAGATGGGTGGATCTCTGAGTTCAAGCCAGCATGGTCCACATTGCAAGTTCCAGTCAAGCCAAGGTGAAATGGTAAGACTCTGTCTCAAGAAATTAAAAAAAGAAAAAGAAAAAAATCTGAACTATATACCTACAGAGAATAAACTACATGGTATACCCACAC
>NW_022196904.1:9450376-9458537 GCF_008632895.1 Mastomys coucha
AAAAAAAAAAAAAAAAAAAGAAGAACTATGTAACTATATGAAAACAAGGGAAAACCAGGAATACTGGGCATTTAAAAATCAAAAACGTGCTGGCACATGTCTTTAATTGTACACTTGGAAGGCATAGGCAGGTGGATTTCTGAGTTTGAGGCCATCCTGTTCTACAAAGTGAGATCCAGGACAGCCACGTCTACGCAGAGAAACCCTGTCTCGGGAAAAAAAAAAAAAAGATTTACTAAAATCATCAAGCACTTTAACCACATGATCAAAGACTGAACACTACCAACTTTACTTGTTTTACTTAAGTGATTATCTGCAAGGCAAGAAAAGGATTGTCAGTGTCAGTGTGAACTAAACAAAGGCACACCCGACTAAATAACACCCTATGTCTTTAAACATCCATCAAAACATTATGAAATTATCAAAGAGAAATAGCATTAATAGTTGAAGGTGACAGAAAAGACAAACTTAATCCCACACATGACCCTGGAATGAACCTTGAGATAAGCCATTTTAAAAAAAAAAGAAATTTAAAAACTTATATATAAGTTGTACAATGATTGGACCTAACAACATTCTATCATAGGTCAGGGTAGTGGCACAGAATTCCATGTGTCCTTGAGGTTTAAAAAACCAGTTAAGGTTGTTGGCAGAGGCATTTCTATTTTTTTTTTGTAAGATTTATTTTTATATATTTGTATATGTGTATCTATATAAGTTAATGCCACCTCTGTTTTGAAGCTCTCTAAAGCCAGAATAGTGAATTGGATAGCTGGGTGAATCCTTTGGAGCTGGAATTACAGGCTCTATACGCCCCAAAGCTTAGCTGCTGGAAACCAAACCCAAGTCCTCTGAAGACCAGAAAGTGCTCTTAATCACCGAGTCTCTCCAACCCCACAAGATTAACATTAATTTCAGTGGTGTAGCCACTGGAAGGTTGGTAGGATACCCATCCTCCTTTGCTCATGGAAAAGGAAAAAAGAAAAAGAAAAAAGAAAAGCTAGGTTCACATTTTAAAGAGAATCTTCACTAAAGAATTTAAAAGTATAGTGCTTGCAGCTGACACATTCGCTGGCCTGACATTTACCATGACCCAGCCAATAAGGATGTGCAATGTTGTGGACAACAAAAAACAAGGCTCCATAAACCAGTTAAGAGATGAGCCAGCTATCACAGGGCACTAACAAGGAAGACCAACAGACTGCTGTAAGAGAAGAAGATGAAGGCTCTTAGCCCAATACAAGTGAGCAAACACAGGAACTGCAGTTAGAATAGAAAGCTTTCGTAACTAAGCAGCTTGAGTCTCAAATTTATAAACTCATAACTCAAACTTTTCTGAAGGCTAGATGGTGAAGTGAACAAAAAAATCAAATTAGGAAACAAAGCTTTGGATATTCTTCCTAGCAAGGGTGAAAGATTTAAAATGAAATATTATACAGGGTATGGTAGTACTTACTCCCAGCACTTGGGAGGTGGAGGCAGAAGAATAAGGAGCTCAAGACACATCAAGAGTTCAAGACCAGCCTGTAAACTGTAAGACCCTAATTTCAAAAAACGAAAAACAGCTTAATTCATAAAGCACTACAACATTTGTAAAAAAAAAAACAAACAGACAAAAACCTGGTCATACATGTTTGCAATCTCATCACTGAGGTTGTGGAGGCAGGACAATCAGGAATTTAAAGTCAGCCTGGATTACAGGAGACCCTGTCTACAAACAACCAGACGTAGGAAAACAAACAAACAAAACAGTACAAAACAAACTAGCTCACAGAATATAGTGTTGGGGCTACCAAGGTTCCTGCACTCCCAGAAAACCAGTAATGCTAATCACAAAGGGTATCTCCTCAACAAGAGGAGATAAAATCAATTACATACCTTCGTTCCATACAGAAAAGTGAGAGGGAATTATGTTAATGACCTGGTGACCTTTTCTCTCTGTAGAGGCAGACCTCATTGACCTTTTGCTATAGAGGTATACCTCACCTAAATTCCCCAGAATGTTCATTTAAGACTCTTCCCTCCCTAGATCATTCCTAATTCTTAGAGGAGATATTACATTTAGTTGATGGTTGACCTCTATGCTATTTTCTAGGCCTTTTAGCTATAGAACCTTCCCTTATGGTCATGTGTATTTTGTAAAAGAGTTTCTACAGAGTCACACATGAAGCTGTATTATGTACCAGACAGGGTGTCTCAAGAGTTAGAGATAACAGGCACTTATTATCAGAGCAGTCCCACACAAGGCAGAATTGTTTTACTACCAGAGAGAAGTTGTAGGGCTTCCATCACTAATTATCTATGTCACAGTCAAGAACTGCTAGAATATGACCTTTAGCTACTTGCCTCAGACAGACCCAGAGAATATATTTTGGGGCTACCAAAATAGCCCAAGAAGAAGGACACCACCTTAATACCTGGCTCCTTGCTCTCACTGACCTTGATGTAGCTGTCTCTTGCCTATGTGACTTCTGTCGTTTGCCCTGTTCTCCATATATACTATACATGCCTGATTTTCACTTTGTACAAATTGCACTCAGATACCACACTCCCTTGTGTTGTGTCTCTCACTTCTTCGCCAACTTCTTGTCTACCTGACTGGCACCCTGTTTCCCCCACGGGTTGAGAGAGGCCCAGACTGGCTGGCCGGTGGCAATTATGCATCTGGAACTAGACTGACTGGACTTATTGTTGCCTGAAAACTGTTCTAACTATGCTGACAATGAACTTCCTGGCATTAGACTCCCAGAAGTCTGACCCAGCTTGCTGAAATTAATCTGAACTGAGTTTTCATTTGCATCTTTTCTTACATTTACTTCCCTGCCTGGATATCTGCAGAGACAATCCCCCCTACCGCCCTCAATATAGATTTGATTTGATTTAGAAATAAAAATGTGAATAAATGCAACAGAAACAATAAATCCAAATGGAGTTAACTTTAACTACCAACCAATAAAAATGTACACAATAATGTAAAAAAAAAAAAAAGCAGTTATTTTTTCAAGTGCTTCCAATGCATGCTGGATTTTTTTCACTCACATGCTAGGGATTGAATCTAGGGCCTTGAACTAATCACTCAACCCTAAAATACACCTCAACCTCCTGCTTTGGGTTTTAATATATTAACATTATAAAATATTTGTTTCTCTCAATTTGATGTATTTTCACCATGTTTATTGAAAAAAAATGAAAACACACAAAAGCATTTTATCCATGTTTGCAGCCCCTTAAGACATTTCTGAGGAAAGAAAATTGGCAAGTGATAACATACACTTTAATTATATTAAATATATTCTCAGAAGTGCCACGGATGTCATGAAAAGTGCACTAAATGTTAACAGAAGAACTGTATGCTCCTAGCACTTAATGATAAAAGTAGATAGAAAAGAGACACACAATAACAATATAACAACATATAACAAAAATACAGATATTTAGCAAATGGAGACTGGAATGAATTGAAAAGTTCTAAATAGTCAAATCAAAGAAGAAAGCAAAATAGTTGGTCAGGCTTTGTTATAAAGACAGAAATGATAATTAAAGTAACAAAAATAAGACAAGAAAGATGGGCTCAGCAGGTAATTTTGGGCCATGCCTGGTGGTTTGAGGTCATTCTCCAGAATACATGTAATAGCAGAAGAAAAATGACTCATAAAATTGTGCTGACTTCCCTATATAAGAAAAAAGGTACAAGTGAGGATGCTTGAATCTCACTTAGAAGGGGGGATAAAATAGTCATAAGAAGCAGATAGAAGGAGGGAATTGGGAGGGAGAAGGGAGGGGGAGGGTAAGGGAGGGTTCATAATCAGATGTAGGGAGAAACAGGTGGGATAGACAGATGTCTATGAGAATGAAGAGAAACCTGCAACTGCCGGTGATGGGGAGGTAGGAGGCATCTTCAAGAAAAGATAAGGAAGGTGCCCCAAAACCAATCCTTAGCTATGACTCACAAGATGAAGGATATGGAACCAGAAAAGGACACCTCCTGTAGCCAGGAAATAACCCCAGTGGAGTGACAGGGACATCAACCCATTTACAAAACTTTGAAACAAAAATTTATCCTGTCTACAAGAAATGCAGGAATAGGGCAGAGGAAGATTGACAGAATAGCCAACTAATAACCAGCCCAACTTGAGATCCATCCCATGGGCAAGAACCAGTCCCTGACACTATTAATAATACTGTTATGCTTACAAACAAGAGTCTAGGATGACTGTTCTCTGAGAGACTCCACCTAGCATCTGACTCAGATACAGACGCCTATAGCAAACCAGTGGATGGAGCTTGGGGACTCTTATGAAAGACAGGAGAAAGGATTATGGCCCCTAGGAAGATAGGAACTCCACAAGACCAACAGAGTCAACTAACCAGGACCCTTGGGGGTCTCAGAAACTGAATCACTAACCAAAGAACTACAAAGGCTGGATCTAGGCCTCCTCACTCATTGGTAGCAGAAGTGCAGATTGACCATCATACTGATCTGTACTGGCTGTTTTTGTGTGGCAACTTGACACAGGCTGGAGTTGTCACAGAGAAAGGGAGCTTCAGTTGGGGAAGTGCCTCCATGAGATTCAGTTGTGGAACATTTTCTCAATTAGTGATCAAGGGGTTAGTGCCCCTTGTGGGTGGTGCCATCCCTGGGCTGGAAGTCTTGAGTTCTATAAGAGAGCAGGCTGAGCAAGCCAGGAGAAGCAAGCCAGTAAGGAACATCCGTCTGTGGCCTCTGCATCAGCTCCTGCTTCCTTACCTGCTTGAGTTCCAGTCCTGACTTCCTCTGGTGATCAACAGCAATGGAAGTGTGAGCTGAATAAACCCTTTCCTCCCCAACTTGCTTCTTGGTTATGATGATTGTGCAGGAATAGAAACCCTGACTAAGACAGGGTCTCAAACAACTGGAGCATGCATTATCCCTAAAGCTGTTGCCTATACACAGGATATGTTTATCTAACTGGGCTACCTTGTCTGCCCTCAGTGGTAGAGGTAGCACCCAGCCTCACAGAGACTAGTAAGAATGGGAACTACTGCCGGGCGGTGGTGGCATACGCCTTTAATCCCAGCACTTGGGAGGCAGAGGCAGGCGGATTTCTGAGTTCAAGGCCAGCCTGATCTACAGAGTGAGTTCCAGGACAGCCAAGGCTACACCAAGAAATCCTGTCTCGAAAAACAAACAAACAAAAAAACCAAAAACCAAACCAAAACAAAACAAAAAGAATGGGGACTGCCATGGGGGCCCCCACTCACTCAGAGGAGAAGGGGAAGGAGGAAGGTTTATAGACAGGGGTGACTGGGAGGGGCCCAGTGAGTGGGATCTAAAGTGAGTAAGTAAAAATGTAAATAAAATTGTACTGACATCCACATACACACATACACACCAATAATAAAAATCTAATCAAAAACAAAATAACAAAAAGATTTTCTGAGTCACCAGACTAGCAAAATTAAAAAGAGAGCTTCCATGGCTACTAATGGGAAAGTAAATTGGTACTGATTACCTCAGAAAGATACAATCTGGCAATATCTTAAAAAGTTAAAGGCCAAAGGATGGTTTAGCAGGTAAGAGCACTTCCTGCTCTGCTAGTAGACCCAACTTACATTCCCAGCTTCCATATCTTATGGCACAACTGCCTGCTGCTCCAGATCCAGAGGATCTGATATTCTCTCTGACCTCTTCTGGAACCTGTACTCACACGCAAGTAGCTATTCAGAGATACATGCACATAACTAAAAATACATCTTCAAGAAAAAAGTTAATCACACACACACTTCTCCCAGGCCCTCCAGCTGTAAAAGGTAATCCATGTGCTGTCTAGAGAGTTACAAACATACCAAATAATGATCAGAGGCAGACTTCTCCTTGTACAACCAACAACAGACCCACCCCAGACCCCAGCCTATCTTCCCCTAACATTTATATACCCTCTAAAAAGTTCCCAGAATTCCAAATGTAACACAATCACAAAAACTATCTGCTGCAGACAGAACCGCGATTCTGCAAGAGCACAAAATAAATCATGGTCAGTTACTGCAGGTAGTCCAAAGGAGCCCCACGTCCTTACACCTGGAATCAAAACAAAAGCACCTTCCGACAATATTTGTTTTGTTTTTTCTTTGTTTTTTCAAGAAACCAAAATTCCAGAATTCTCACTACATCCCTTCCTCGGCTGGGGAAAACTGGAGAGGACATTTAGTGTAGCCTACCATATACTTCAAGTCCGCCAGGTCTCCACACTTCCCACCTAAAAGTGAGATCGTAACAACCCTGCCCACTCCACAGATCTGGATGAAAACGCCTGTCCTCTCATAGAAAGTTGAGTAAACTTTTAATTCCAATGCTAATGGCTTTGTTTCTACAGTTTAGTCCTTTCTTCCTCTCCCTTTAAGGGCACCAGTGAAACTACAGCACCATCGCATCCTTTTCTCCTTCCCCTCAGGAAACTCGGTTAAGTGTCCGCATCCTCTCTTACCTCCGACCCACTGCCAGCCTCCATCCGGGTCCCTCCCCTCTACACTGGTTGAGCTGTAGGTTCTGTCTGTCCCCTCCTTCCGCCTTCCTTAGTCCGCTATGTTGTGTACATCCGTCAGCTGACCTAACCCCGCCACTTCCGGCCCACACCCTTGCCCATCCCCAGCTTCCGGTTTGTCCAAGTTCATTTCCTCCAGTTAGTTGGTTCGACTCCCTCCTAGCCTCGGTCTCCGTCCAGAGGTACCGGTGGGTGCTCAGCGTCTTAGTATCCTCTTCCAAAGGCTCCATCCTAGTTCTTTAGCAGCCAACGGACTTTGGCTTAGCCTGCCAACAGGACGGACGCCGCCAGATTCCCGCCGCTCGACGTCCGCGGGGACGTCTGGGAGTTGTAGTCCGGACCAGCGAGCCGTTGCAGTTCGGGGCAAGCCCGACTGGCGAGCGCCATTGTGTCTTTCGCAGGCCTTGATAGCCCTGCGTGAGAGCCCGTCGGGGACAGCAGCCCATCTTCTGTTTTATTTGCAACCTCTGGAGCCCAGTGTCGGTTTCGTTAGTAGCTCCACTTCTACGGACCCGAGAGAAGGTGGGTAGTCGTGGGTTCGGATCCTGAGGAGACATCGCGTTCTAGATGGGGAGCACAGTTTAAGAAAACCAACCGCATTCTGGATTGGAGGACATCAGCTGTCCCCTCTAGATTAAAGGGGAACCCATATGTAAACTTATAGAAGTCGCAGAGAGTACTCACTGGGCACTTTGCAATTTTGGGGTGGGCTGGTCATGTCCTGCTGAGGGCGGTATATGGGGAAAGGTCGGGGAGCCACTGGGCACATTCCTTAGTGTCCCCCCTACCCCCTCCACCTTCAGGTTCGTCAGCGTTCTGCCGACTCCCACTAGAGAAGACTGAAGACAGTATGGCTTCCACGCCTCCAAGGTCCTGGCCCCATGTGAGTAAAGGCTTCTTTTCAGCTTTTGAGTTGGCTCAGGTGCCATCTAGTGGTGAGACTTTTGTTCTCAAATACCCTAGAGTGCTGGAAGGAGTTGAAGGACTGCCCAAGAGTTAGAATAGAAGAAACAAAGAAACCGATTTCTGAACCAGAACTGGGAAGCCAGTTTGAGGCTTTTCAATTAAAACAAAAGCAAAAAGCCACTTTTGTTACTTTTGTTTTGTGTGTGGGTGTGCACATGTGTGCCCTGCCTGCTTGTAGAGGACAGAGGACACCTTCCCGGATCACTGTCCTTCTTCCAACATAGGAGCCCTGGAGATCAGTCACACTCAGGCTTGGTAGCAGGCACCTTTACCCACTGCGCCATCTCACCACTACTTTTCAATTTTTTTTTTCTTTCTTTAAGCTGGGGGTCTCGTGAAAGAAACTGGCAATTGTAAGAAGAGGCTCATGTTTAGTTCTCAGCAGCTACTTTAAGGAAGCGACAACTCAAAAACAAGAGGTATAGATGAGAGCCAACAGTCCTATCCCTTGGTTAGTGAGAAATGAACAGGTTTTCATATCCACAGGTTTCACTTGTCCCCTGATTAGTGTCAGACCGATCTACTCAGGGATTCAGACAAAGGAACTTGAGATAAATAAAATGTAACTGGGTCATCTTGCTCAGCCTTCCTATTTTTCTGTCAGCGTGGAAGAGGAAAACCTGTGGCTGAACTACATCTTGTGACTTTTAGGCGTCTGTGAAGTTTGAAGATAT
>NW_022196904.1:9460596-9484401 GCF_008632895.1 Mastomys coucha
ACCCAGGTAGCATGTTGTGGTAAGGATAAGTTGTTTTCAGTCTGCTGTCATTTTTTCATGATGGTAGTAATTAAGCCCAGGACCTTTCACATGATAAGCAGAGCAGACATGCTGCCACTTGAACTAACGTGCCCAGCTTCAGTCTTTATTCAGGGGTGGAAGTTGTGGTATTTGGGGTTTGTGTGTAGTGCTGGTGGGGTTTGTGGTAGGGGTTTTGTTTTGGACTTTTGTTTTCTTTTGAGATAAAGCCTTATATAGTTGAGGCTAGCCTCCAATCTATTAATTAACTAAGGATATGAATTCCTGATCATCCATCTGTCTTAGAAGTTCTGGAATTATAAATGTGTGCCACCACACTAGCTGCTGTTTTTATTTCTCTTCTAAGTTTTTATTTGTTGTTGTTGTTTTTAAGTACATAGTCATATTGTTGGAATACTTTTGTGAACTCCAGCATTTTTAACCTTTTTTGTTGTTCTATTTATGTGGTTTCCCTTTGTATATAGTGGGCATAAAATCTTTGAGTCCCCCCAAAATTCAGATTCATTCTTCTTCTGTTTGTTGGAAATAGTATCTGTCTGTAGACTAAATTACTGTTGTCATAGTACAGAAACCTTTTGTGTGTTCTTATGCTTTGTTGATTTTTTTTCCCCTTTCTGGGTGCATACCATAATGCAACACATTATATTGTTTATTAATGAACTTTAATAAATTTCTATACCCTTTGTAGTTTAAAACAATAATCTTAGCCTGGGCGTGGTCACACACACCTTAAATCCCAGTACAGTTGTAAGTTTAAGGCCAGCTGGTGTACAGAGCAAGTTCCAGGACAGCCAGGACTATACAGAGAAATCATCTTAAACAAACAGAGCAAAGGCATCTTTGTTTGATGTCTTTTAATCCTCCAGATAAAGACCAGTTTGCCTAGATTAGTTGAGAAAAGATGTTAGAATGTACATTAAATTTGATTGAACTTAATTGTTGCTGTTACCTGTTCTGGTTAATCCTTGGTCATTCATATGAGCCTGCATGCTGTTAAATCCTCTTAACATTGAGCTTTCAATTACTTTTCTATTGCTGTGAAGATAGACCATGACCAAGGTACAAGACAAAAGACTTAATTGAGGGTTTGCATGTAGTTCAGTGGGTACGTGGTAACCATCATGATGAGGAGCATGTCAACAGGCAGGCAGACATGGTGCTGAAGCAATAGCTAAGAGCTTACTTCCTAATTCACAAGCCAGAAGCAGGTAGAGAGCTCCAGGTAACTGGGAACGGCATGGACTTTTGAAACCTCAAAAGTCAACCCAGTGACACAGCTCCTCCAACAGGGCAACACCTAATCTTTTCTAAACAGTTCCACCAACTGGGAACCAGGCATTCAAATATATTGTCTGGAGGCCAATTCTAATTCAAATCACCATAATCTACTTGCTGGCCCAGTAAGCCCATGGCAGTATGCATTCAGTCCATCTTCAGAAGTGCTCATAGCCTTTCACAGTCTCAACACTTTAAAACTTGATAGCCTTGGGGCTGGAGAGATAGCTCAATGGTTAGAGCATTGGCTATGCTTGCAGAGTTCTAGCAGTCACATGGCAGCTCAGAACCATCTGTAACTCCAGTCTCAGGAGTTACATGATGCCCTCTTCTATCTTCTGAGGCACTGCACTCACACAGTTCAAAGTCTCTCCTGAGACTCAAAGCAATGTCTTTAATTGTAGCCCTGTTAAAATGTAAATAGCAAGTTCTTTTTGCATTTTCTTTTTTTTTTTATTTATTTATTTTTTTTTTTTTGGTTTTTCAAAACATCTTTTTGCATTTTCTAACATACAGTGGCACAGAATATATATTTCCATTCCAGAAGAGGGAAAGTGAGGAACTACTGGACCTAATCAAAACTAAGCAAGGCAGACTCCAAATCCTGTAGGTCCATGTAACTGGGGATTTCCTTACAGTTTCAAAGGGCTGGCCCACGGCCCTCAGAGTGGGTAGCATGGCACTGCAGCAGTAATGAGAGTATATGTGTGACTCACAAGCAGAAGGCAGAGGGAGAGAGCTAACTGGAACTGGCATGAACTTTGGAAACACCCCAGTGGACCCACCTTGTCCAGCAAGGCCATAACTTGTACTCCTACTAAAGAGTTCAATTAACTGAGACCAAGTATTCAAACATATGAGTCTATGGTGTTGTTAATTTTTTCTTTGCATTGGGCAGTTACATCGTTCCATCATCATATCCAAAGCATGATTCTGAAAGGAAAGAGTGGGTATCTGCATGGCATGTAGGGAAATGTGTAGGTTCTGATGAGCGTGATGCTATTAGATTCTGCTTTGTTTCTCATCTGAGTGAGTAAATATTCATCTAGTGCTTTCTAATGATGAAAAGTCATTCCTATATGATAAATAGGAAAATACCTATTTCCATTGCAGAATCTTCCAAGGTAGTTAAAGTGGTAACAAAGAAATAAGAAATGCCTTGCTGTAAGGTTGTATTTTTGTATTAATATTCATAAAAGACATAGTAGTTTTCAGTGTTTTTGCTGTCTTTAATTTTGTTTTTATTTCTTTTGTGGCTATAAAGCACACCATGTGCCACTGGATACTCTTATTTGTGTTTTCATGCATCAGGCCACTTTCTGACCCTGTTCCACTGTCAGATTTCCACCTGCTGCCATCTTTGGTGATGATGTTTAGTTTCACATCAACATTCATCTAAATGAGTAAATGCTCATCTAGTGCTTTCTAGTGAATGAAAAATCATTTCTATGTCATAGAAATAGGAAAAAGTTGAGGCTAGGAGTAGGAAGCCAAAATATAAGAATGTGTGTGTTAAATTAGCAGAAGCACCTGACCACGTCAGCTGTAGGGGAAGTTTGACTTTTATTGTTGACGAATTGTGTGACAGGGCTTTTCACAGCTCATAGTGGTTGGTTTGTGAAGAAAGAGCAGGATAAAGATGGAGAAAGGAAGAGTGCACCAGTTGGGAAACTTAGGCTGAACTTTTAGAAATAACTTAAGAGCTGTTAAAGGCATAAACTTTTTTTAGGAGTGGAACTGTGGTTTTCTTTTCCTCTCCATAATGACATAATGTTAGTTAAAACTTTACACTAATCATGTGAAGAGCTACATAATAGTATTTACCTTGAAAGTTGTATTTAAACTGCGCCAAGTCTCTACTTTATCCTGTCAATAGATCATAGATGTAAAGGGACCAAAGACAAATCCAAGGAAGTTTGCTGAGCCAATTATTTGTTTGAACTTCAAGAGGTCCAGGTTGCCTATAAAACTATGAGATATCAGAATGTCATATGTTACTATTAATTGAAAAAATACATCTTCACTAATGTCCCAACAGTAGTGTGCAATGCCTGTTACTAATGCACAAAAGTGTGACTGAATCCAAAGTTCAAATTCTTTCTCACAACTAAACTTACAAGATTCTCCAGCTAGAATGTCATCATGGAATGTGGTTGGTGAGGTAATAGGAGAAAATGGTTAAATTCTAATACAAATGTCATTTACCCTCAAGAAAGCTTTGAGTTGAGTTGAATAAGATCCTGTGAAGGCAATATGGGAAAATAAATTAAGTTGTGCTTATGTATTCAGTGGTCATTCTGTGGCTATTCCAAAAAGTATAGGCACATGTATATCCCTAAAGTGGGACACTTGAAAGTTAAGTAGACTTAATCATTAGAAGCAATGCGTAAAGGACACTATTGGCCAAGCATGGTAAATCAAAGCACATGAGAGGCAGAGGAAGATTGATCTCTTAGGAATTTGAGAATACCAAGGTAGCAAAGTGAGGCCCTATCAAGAAATAAAGGAGAAAGAGTTTAACTAGTAGATGAATAAGTCATAATCACAGGAGAATCTGTAAAAATGCGTATTTTGGTTCTTTGTGTATGTTTGCTTTAGCCTGCATGTTTTTCTGTACACTGTGTAGGTGCAGTTCCCACAGAGAGGTACTTTTTATATAGCCTGTGGATGTCCACATGCTTGAGCAAACATGTAGAGAATGAAAGAAATACTCATAGAAAATGTTAGAATACATACATGTGGAAAATGAAGGCATTTTACTACCAATTCTGAGGGATAATCAATTTTTTGAGTGTCTAGAATCTAGAGTGGTCATGTATTTTGGATAGAGCCTAGTCTAGTACTGTTGATTTTTGTTCAAGAACACATTTTCTCTTGTCTTTTATGAATTTTCTCACTGAGATCTTTAGGGTAGTTTGGTGATATCAAAAAAGTGTACAGTAAATATGTTTAGTATGAGAAAGCCAAGTTTAGCTCAGCCTGGACCACCTTACCTGTTACATGGCTAAAACAGGATATTAGTCTGTAAAAACATGAATGGGCCTCCTTTGTGAAATTTTCAGTATCTGAGAACTCCTCTAAAGGAAGAAATCTCAAAAGTATGATTGGAGCAGGAACAACTTCTGACCTAAGTAAGTTAGTTTTACCTTGAGAGAACTTGCACTGGAGCCCCAACCCCACCCGACAAAAATACCAATTTCTGTCACTAAATAATAGCATCTGAGAACTCTAAAGCCATGGGAATGTGCATGATATCGAAGCACTTTCATGTGTAGCTCTTGTATTTGATATCACAGTTGTACTAGGGATAGTCTTAAGAATGTAAGTGCTATTAGGAAGCAACTGGACGTTAAAGAAACCCCTGGCAGGGATCCCTGTGAGTACAACAATGTGGAAGCCTTCAGTAGGAGTCCTCATTGGGTTCTTATCAGAGGACTCATATAGACAAGGACTCTTTGGATGTATTCTCTGGGGAAATCATCAGTTTTAACTCTTACATTGTTTGAGAATGAGAAAATACACAATTAGAAAGGATTACAGTGAATAAGAAAAGTGAAATGTCAGGGGCCTTAAAGGAATAAATTATGTTATAAATTCCAATTCGCAATATGACTGAATGACTTAGCCTTTAGTAAGAAAGTACCATAGAGTGAATGAATACCTGAAGAAACCCCAAGAAACAAGAGTGTATATTAAAAGGTAATTTCAGTATGAATCCAGACTTTGAGAGAGTAAGGGAAATCTTGAGGCAGACAGTGTTACAGAGACATCTGAGGGCTTGGATTTATAGATTTGCTTGAGAGTCCAGAATCTATAAGAGTGGCCATTTATTTTTACTAGATCAGTGCTCCTCAACCTTCCTAATGCTGTGACTCTTTAATACAATTCTTCATTTTGTAGTGACCCTCAACCATAAAATTATTTTTGTTGCTACCTCATAACTATAATATTGTTATTGACCCCTGGAAAAGGGTCATTCAACCCCCAAAGGAGTCATGACTCACAGGTGGAGAACTGCTGTGCTAGAGTCTAGTCTAAAAGTGTATATTCATGGTGTGTTGTTTTTGTTGAAGAATTCATTTTCTCTTTCATGTGTTTGTTCTCTCGGATCTTTGTATAAAATCTGCCTGTATGTCTCAAGTATGTATGTCATAATTCTCTTAAATAGTTACCATTCTCTTGCATCCACACTTAAAATCTAGGGTTACTGGAAAGCCTGCAATACATTGCTAAATCCAATGGATAGATCTTTGAAGGAAACATTGATGGTGATGAAGGGGAGATATTCCTCTGAAGAAGTTTTTTAAAAAAAAATTTGAAGCAAGAAACAAAATAGCCCTGGTGTTGTAGGCTAATAAACCCATCTGCATGGAAAGCTAAGGCAGGTTCAAGGCCAGTCTGGGCAATTACTTGTCTTCAAATAAAATGCAAAAAGAAGTTCTGCAGATCTTCTTCAGGTGGCAAAGGGTTTTCCCAGCATGCACAAGGCCTTGAATGGAATCCCCAGCACCACATAACCAGGTATGGGTTCCTGTGCTCAGAAGGTAAGAAGAACACCAAGTTTAAAATCGTCCTCTGCTACATAGAGCTCAAGGCCACACTGGGTTGCTGCCCTATCTGTAAAAAGTATGGGTCCTAGTTGATACACTTCTGTGATTGAGCGATCCCTTAGGGCTAGGACCTAGGCAAAGAAAGAAAATCTAAGAGGAAAGGAACACAAATTCTACATGAATTTTATATTATTTTTTAGAGTAAATACAGACAACCAATGATGTGTAAAATAAAATACAAATTTAAAAAGCTGTATAAAAGCAGGATGGAAAGGATTAAATCCACACAGGTACTCTGCATTTCATGTAACTTGATGATAGTATGTTTTAATATAAGAATGAGCCAGTTCCTTATGTACTTAATAAAACAGTATTTGTGTTTCTTAAAATATGTGACTGAAACCGGGTCTCGCATTTCTAAGGCTGGCCTTAACCTTACTATGTAGCCAGGCTTGACCTTGAACATCTGATCCTCTTGCCTCTATCTCTATATGCTACGGTTACAGGCATGCATCACAGTGACTGGTTTTCATGAACTTCTCAGGATATGCTATGTAATTCTCTACCAACTGAGCTATGTACTCGGCCTTGCTTTATGTATGTTTTTTAATATGATTCTGTCTTTGGGACTCTAATTGGCCTATAACTCAATATGTACATCTGGCTAGACTTTTAAGAGTGATCCCCTGTAAGCCCTGCCTCCCAGGAACAGTGATTATAGGAATGTGCCACATTGCCTAGCTTTTGCTCTGGTTTTGACTTTTAGAATGTTCTGGGCCTTCTCCAGACCCTGGAATGAATTCCTGTCCTGCTGAAAGTCCTCTGATGAAGATCAAGGTTGTTGAGGTCCTTACATTGAACAGTGATGTGGCTGGTCCCCGGAATGCCCTGATTCATTCCCTCTATCCAGAAAGTGGGGAAGACTTGAACCCAGGTAACCTCAAGCCAGCTCAACAGCCAAACAAGCATTCGAATGACACTGAAGCTTCACGCCAGAACTTCCGACATTTCCAGTATGAAGAGTCAGCTGGTCCCCAGGAGGCTGTGTCCCGGCTTCATAAGCTGTGTCACCAGTGGCTGCAGCCCAATACCCATTCAAAGAAGCAGATCCTAGAGTTGCTGGTGCTCGAGCAGTTCCTGAATGCACTGCCTGAGAAGTTTCGGGTGTGGGTAGAGTCCCAGCACCCAGAAGATTGCAGAGCAGCGGTGGCTTTGTTGGAGACTATGACCTCAATGTCTAAGGATGATGGTGAGTGTCCTGGAAGGGTGAGGTGACAAACATCTCTCTAAGGCTTTGTGAGAGAGTGAGAAGTGCTGGGATGACTGGATGTTCCCATTCTAGACCACAGACATCCATATGTTCCATGGATTGAACCTGGCAAGGTTAGAATTAATGGAAACCTGAAGGGTTTGGTATCCAGCCCTGTTCACCCAAAGAAAAACCTTCTATGAGCTTCAGTGGAAGCTTAGAGATGCGATGTTTTTTTCCTCCTTTATCCTGTTGGGATCTCTGACACATAGCCAGCCTTGCAGTTCTTTTAAGAGACTCTGAATGCAGTCCTAACTGAGGGAAGACCCGAGAGATAACTGAGCCTGTGGGCCTACAGAAAAGATGGGATGTGACAAGTGAATATACATACTATAGTATGAATGTGGTGAAGAGGTCAGGATATAGGTGGAGTTTATGGAGGCTGCTTCTGCCACTGAAACCTGGTGTGACAAGAACATTGCAGAAGAGAAATGGTATATATGTCCCAATGACACATTGTCGAAGAATCTTGTGTAGCCTGTAGAAATGGAAATGGCAAAGAATGAGTTCTTCCCTATATCCAAAAAGAACATAGCTCTGTTGACATCTTGGTTTTAAAAAGCCAGTGAGGCTGATGGCAGAGCTCTGGTCTCTGAAACCTTTATATATTTTACCATATCTGTTGATGTAGGCCTATAAGATACTCAAGAGGCAAGTCAAGTCACGAGTTCAAGGCCTGCCTGAGCTACAAATGAATCCATTGTCAGTGTGAATAATTTATCATGATCCTGTCTCAAAATAGAAATGGACTGGGGCTATCAACCAGGAGTAGCACAGCATTCTGGCTTTAATACCCAGGATTTGGGGAGTGAGGCAGTTTATGACAATTAACAGGAGTTCAACTCCCCCCAGAAGCTAGTATAAAGAAAAATTGGGACATGGTCATGTATGTCTAACCACACTATTATAGTAGTTAAAGACAGTAAGGTCACGTAGGTTTCCTAACATCCATCCTGATTACAAGTTCAGTGAGAGACACTGTCTCAAATGGACATAGTAAAGAATGATGGATTGGATACCAGACATCCTCATCTAGCCTCTGTATGTTCCCAAATACACATGCACATACTGTATTTACAAACACCAAAAGAGCTGTAACAAACAAAAAAGCTCCAGGAAGAAGGAAACCTTACTGAAAGAGTTCCAGGATGCTCTAACTCTAGGCACATTTCTACATAGGGTTTCAATAAGAGCTTCAAGTCATCCCCTCATCCATCTCATTTCTGCCTTCAGCTGGCTTCATTGCCATAAAGGCTTCCAAACACAGAATTTCTCGTTCATAAATGTTCTAGCAAAAGCTTCATTTGCTCTCAAAGTGTATGGTCTCCCATGTTCACCAGAGTCTGTGAAGGTGAAGGGATAGCATGGTGGAGCAGGCTGGGTAATGTCATTTGTCCCCATCCTAGCTGGAGTAGAATCAGCATGGGAAAAGCCCATAGAGTATGTGGAGACACATGAGGAAAGTTAGACCTGAAAGAATCCTTGGAAGAGCTGTTAGTACTGGCCAGGGATGTATAATATGACCAGAAGCACAAAATGGCTACACATTCTGTGAGAAGGGAAGATCCTTCTCTTCTCCAAGGCAGTGAAGGGGAACCCACACAAGCATGATAAGAGCTTAGAGACTAGAAACAGACTTTACCACTAAGGAAAAAGCCATTGCTTCAGAAGCCAGATCCTGAGACACATGCTGGAATGGGGAGACAATAAAGGGTTTCTGTAGTAGAGACACCAGTCTCCAAGTGGTCCATGCAGAGTAACACACTGGGCCCATCCAGTTATGGGAACTGGTTACTGTTGTGAAGAGGACAACATAGACCATCAAGGGGCATAGGTATGCATAGGTCATGGGTTGTGGGTCTGGGGGTTCTGTCTGCCTGAGGGCTACCACCTCATTAACTCTTCATGTGGTATCTTCTTCAGCTCAGCTTGACTGTTCTAGTGAGACCACTGATCAACTAAAGGAGAGAAGGAAGGATGTGATCACCTTACCAGTTACTGTACCACCTGAGGTAAGCAAGGACCTTTGGTTCCATTGATTATAGCTTCCTTTAAGGGACCCTCTAAGCTGTCTTTTCTATACTGAGCCTTGCCAAGGCTTCAAGCAAGATAGGCCATTTTAACTTTCTCAGTTCTTGGGCCTAAGAGGAATTCTGAAAAACAGAAGTGTGAGGGGTAAACCTCCTGAAATTGTGGGGATCATAGAGAAACCAAACAATTGTAGTCTTAAGAATCAGGACTGAGGGACACAAGAACCAGAAGGATCACAGGCAGTTTGCGAGGACTACATTGTACCCTAATTAGAATGAGTGAGCCCTTGTTCTTTGCAGACACTCAATTAGGGAATTAGAAATGAAACAGCTTAGGCTTAGATCAGTCTCAGAACTAGATGATGGGCATGCAATAAGATTAGCCCTGTCAGACAGGATAATGGTGTGTATATGGCATTAGTGTGTATTATGGGTATGGTATTAGGAATATTAGTGTGTGTATATGGCTCATTTCCTTACAAGTGGTTTATATTGACTCAGGTATGTGATTGGAATTGTTGGCTCTGATGTCATAGGCAATGTGGGCTAGGCTTCAGGCAAGGTTGCTACCTGGGAATGGCATGAAATTGATCCCAGACTCATTGCTCTGTATTCTGTTCCTTCTAAGGTAGGCTCTGCTGTATCTGGGCAAAATACTCCCCAGATTCAGGCAAGGTGGTGAGATGGAAGAGTCTTCCTTTCAGAATCCTTAGCCACTCATAAGAAACAGATGGCATAGTTGAATATTTTATATAGGTCAGACCTGTCCATTAACATTGTAGGTTTTGAGACAACATTGTAACTATGAGACAAGGCTGCTTCCAGAGGGAGAAGGTCCTTTGAGGGATGTTGTCTTTACAATGCAGGCTTAATATAGATGCTAGTAGGATCAGTGTAGCATGCTTATTGCACTTGTGGCTCTTTGTCAATCAGGAGCTCTGCCTACCAGATTTTAGTTTGCAGAAATACCCTGTGGATTTCTTTTAGGGTCAGAAAAGTCATTGTCTCTGAGTAACCCAGCAAAACAGAGAAATTCCTATGTATGGTAGAATGTCCCAGTGGCCTTTCTTCTACCTACATTAGCAAACATCAAACTTTTATACCATCACAGGAGCACGTGAATTTCCAGGATGTGTCAGTAGACTTCAGTCAAGAGGAGTGGCGGCTACTAGGTCCGACGCAGAGGACCGAGTATAATGATGTGATGCTAGAAACCTTGGGCAACATTGTATCTGTGGGTAAGGCCATTCCTACAAATAGAATGTCACAGGGTCCCCCAGATCTCTTAGTTTGTCTCCACTCAGTGTCAGAACTGGCTGTGCTCTCAAGAGTCTCTTGCTCTGTCCAAGATCTTTATCTGAAATTGTGACCCTGCATTGGTAGGGAGTCTTAAGCACACAGAGATAGCCTGAAGTTTGGTTTGTTGGGGGAATGAGAAAGCTCCTGGTTTTGCTGCTTCATAGCTTGTCACTCCCTAGAATGAATGGCTGGTTGAGAAAATGTAACCATATTTCTTTATACTGTCACTCTGGCACTTATAACTGCAATATGTATATCTTTTGGTTTCTTTCAGGGTGTGAGCCTACATTGGAAAACAGAGAGTTAACGCCAGACTCTCCCATTCCTGTGGTAAAACCAATTCATGACCCAAACCCAAATGATCTCTCAAGGAATGGTACCCAGTCCACTGTCTTTGAAAGCATCTCACCAGATGAGGTCCAAGAAAGGCACACCATAGAATCAAACGAAGTGGGGCTTCTGCAGGAAAAAGGCCACCCTCAGAAAGAGCTCTCTGAAAGCTCCAAGTCTCAGGAGCAAACTAGTCTTCACAAAAGCCAGCACTCACTCAGTGAAGTTCTTCCTAGAAAGCATGTAAAAGTTAAGCAGAAGGGCACTGGAAAGGGGAAAGGCAGGACAAACACCATTTCCAGGACACGAGGTTTACACACAAGAAATCAGCAGACGGACTCTGTGGAGTGGCAAGGCAGGAGTGGCAGCAATCCTGTCACACATGGCTCCTCTATAAAAGAATACCAGCGGGGTTCTGAGCAGGGAAAAGCTCGGGCCAGCAGAGGTTCCATTACTGTGTCTGAAAAATTTAGCCAGAAAACCACTGGCTCTGACAAGGGTAGATTTAGAGACATTAGCAATGCCATGGTACGTGATGCACCTACAAAGAATCAGCAGAAAGGCCCTGAATGTCATAAAGTTGGGAAAAGCAACAATTCCAGGTCAGAAGTTTCATCTGTACAAAATCCCCAGATGGGGTCTAGGGAAGGAAGAAGAATCAGGGGCAGCAGTATCTTGACACATGCTTTACCTGTAAAAATTCACCAGAAAGGCTATGAAGAAGGTAAAGTCCAAGGAAACAAGAATTCCTTAAAACCTGCAAAACCTCAGCAGAAGGGTTCTAAAGGGGAAAGAGTCAGGAAAATTAATACTTCCGAAAAACATGTTCCCCATGTAATAAGTCACCTAAAGACCTCTGAAAGAGAAAAAGGCAGGGAAATCAATGCTTCCATAAAATGTGGTCCTTCTATAAAAACTTACTGTAAGGGTTCTGAAGTGAGAGAGCACAGGACAGCCAACAATTGTGGGAAAGCCGTCAGCAGGCATGCTCAGCAGGTATTTTTTATAAAAATTGACCAGGGGAGCAAAGTTTACCGATGCAGTGAATGTGGTAAAATGTTCCAAAATGCTAGGTATTTCTCAGTCCATAAGAAGATCCACACAGGAGAGCGGCCTTACGTGTGTATGACCTGTGGGAAAGCATTTGTTCAGAGCTCCTCCCTCACACAGCATCTCAGACTTCATAGTGGAGAGAAACCATTTGAGTGTTCAGAGTGTGGGAGGACCTTCAGTGACCGTTCAACCATCTCTCAGCATCTGAGAACTCATACAGGAGCAAGGCCCTACCACTGTGAGCACTGTGGGAAAGCTTTCCGTCAGAGTTCCCACCTCACCAGGCATGTGAAAATTCATACTGGGGAGTGACCATATGTGTGCACCATGTGTGGGAAGGCATTCACACAGAGTTCACAACTTATTGGGCATCAGAAAACACACGGGATAAAACTAAAAGTATGTAAATGAATAAACTATTAATAATTATGTGGAACTTTTTTCTGCCATAAGAGCTGTTTTTCGTTGTCTATTTGACTACATCTGAAATTAACTAAAACAGCAGCAGCTGAGTATACCTTTGAGGAAATTTTTTTTCTTAAATAGATCATTTGAAGTGGGTGAACCTACTATTAATCTGGATTGCACCTTCTACTTGCAACCTATATGAATTTAGTACATGGAAGAAGGAAGGTTGCCCTCTTTGCCTGCTTGCTTTCCCTAGCTAGTCTATTCTTTTTCACTTGCATTAGAACTTTCTTAGAGGTTCTGGCATCTACCACCTGAGACATCCTGCCTCGTGGATTCTTAGAACTTCCATTGATAAACAACCATTGTCGTACTAGCTGGACTACAGCCTATGAATCATTCTAGTCAGTATGCGTGTATGTATATACATATGAGAAGAGATATTTATTCCATTAGACCCAGTACACTAGGGTACCTTGAATAATATCTGCTTGGGCTGGAGAGATGGCTCAGCTTTTAAAGGCTAGGCTCACAACCAAATATATATCTGCTTAATCAAGAATCTTGTTTGTTTTTAATTTTCAAGACAGGGTTTTTCTGGGTAGGATTGGCTGATATATAATTTATAGACCAGGCTGACCTTGAACTCAGAGATCCACCTGCCTCTGCCTCCTAAATGCTGAGATTAAAGGTGTGAGCCACCTGGCCATTAACAACCTTTTATATTGGTGATCTCAAACAGTTCTAGCAGATCAGTGTACAGGTAGGAAGAAATCTTCAGGTATCATTGGAGACTCAGAGGTCTAGAAGTCTGTAGTGAATCCAGGGACACATGAGAATATCCTCTGGCTTTACATTACTATCTTTCCTAAAGGACCAGTTAAGGGAGACGTCCTTCACCATTAAGCAACAAAACACTGGCAACACTAGGGCCTGTATTTGATACTCACTTTCAAATTCGATTACATGGATACTGAGATCAACAAAGAAAAAGATCTAGTAATTTGACTCAGCTAGTAAAGGCGACCTGCCACCATAGTCCCTAGGACAAATGCAGTGGGAAGAAAACAGACTCTTGCAAGTGTCCACTAACATCCATATGTGTGTCATGATGTGCAATCACACAAAGTAAAACTATAGAATTCCTCAGGGTTGAAGAGATGGCTCTATGGTTAAGAATTCTTGCTGCTTTTACAGAGAACCTAAATTGATTTGTGGCATCCACATTTGAAGGCTCAAGAACCACTTGTAACTCCAGTTCCAAGAAATCTAGAAACTTCTGGAGTCTTGGCACCTGCACACAAGTACACTCACAAGCACACATGAATTTTTTCATCTCCAGATCATACACACCCCACATCATCTCTTATTCCAGATTTCCTTGTTGTTTTCTAAATTCTTTATTACATTTGAAAACATATTCTATAGCTGGAGGTGTAGTCCAATGGGTGAGCACGTGCTTTGCTTATATGAAGCCCTGGGTTCAACTCCAGTATACACACCAGATCCTTTGGGATTTATCCTATATTGCAGGTGTGATTATGGCCTCTTGACTGAATGCCTCACCTTTCTCTGAAACAAATAGGACCTGGAGACACAACCAGAGAGTACATTGCATGTTGTAAGGTCACGTGTGTAGAAAAAGGTCCACCAGGAGTCATATATCAGACAGTGCTGTTTTAATCATTTCAACAACCTGGTTAAAGTGTGTTAACATTTTTGAAATGGGGCTTAAGTTTGCCCAAAGGTGTGTTACCTGGTAAATTACTCCACATTATAGCATATCATGTATGAAACAAGTGGTTAGAATAGAGATCAAAACCCAAGAATCTCATTTTTTCTGGATCCCTAAAAGTAAAGATGAGCAAGGAACAGTCGAACAATGGAAGATATACAACTTTGGGCCAGAAGGTGCAACCTGCAGCTTCAGAAATATGTTTTGCTTCTATATTCTATATAATTAGCAGTTCCAAATTACTAGCAGAAAACAGGCTTTTTGTTATTTGGAGGTCTGTGGGTAAATCTGGAGACCATACAGATGGTTCCTGACCATTGGGTTCTGGGATCAACAAGGAAGACAGAGTTACAAATGGAACACCTGGGACCCTTTTAATATAGGTTGGATGTAGATGGACTCTTGGCATTGTGTGGGTTGATTGCCTTTCAAGCTCTCAGATGGTAAGTACAGTCAAGTAGAAATCTCTCATTGAGGCTGTCCCACAATGTGTCTCCTTACCTTCCTCTTTCTGCCTTCACCTTCAAATTTTGGAGATAAAGACGAACATAACTGAATCTTCCTACCCAGAGAAATCCTTCCATGAACCTGCTGGTCTCCCTTCAAAATCTGGAGTGAGTCTGATTCCCCTCTAACAAACTGATTTCCAGAGTGGTTGTACCAGCTTGCGATCCAATCAACAATGGAGGAGTGTTCCTCTTTCTCCACATCCACGCTAACACCTGAGTTTTTGATCTTAGAAATTCTGACTGGTGTGAGGTGGAATCTCAGTGTTGTTTTGGTGTACATTTCCTTGATGACTAAGGATGTTGAACATTTCTTAGGGTGCTTCTCAGCCATTTGAGTTTCCTCTGTTGAGAATTCTGTTTAGCTCTGTTCCCCATTATTTAATAGGGGCATTTGGTTCTCTGGAGTCTCACTTCTTGAGTTCTTTGTATATATTGGGTATTAGCCCTCTGTCAGATGCAGGATTGGTAAAGATGTTTTTCTACTCTGTTGTTTGCCATTTTGTCCTACTGACAGTGTCCTTTGCCTTACAGAAGCTTTTCAATTTTATGAGGTCCCATCTCCCATTTCTTGATATTAGAGCATAAGCTATTGGTATTCTGTTCAGGAAGTTTTCCTGTGTGCCCATGTGTTCGAAGCTTTTCCCCACTTTCTCTACTATTAGATTCAGTGTATCTGTTTTTATGTGGAGGTCCTTGATCCACTTGTTGTTGAGCTTTGAACAGGGAGATAACAATGAATCAATGAGCCAGGCAGTGGTGGTGCATGCCTTTAGTCTCAGCACTTGGGAAACAGAGACAGGTTGATTTCTGAATTCGAGGCCAGCCTGGTCTACAGAATGAGTTTCAGGACATCCAGGGCTATGCAGAGAAACCCGGTCTCCAAAAAACCAAATAAATAAATGTAAAATAAAAGAATGATTCAGTGTGCATTATTCTACATGTTTGCACAGCTGATTGAGCTATCACCATTTGTTGAAAATCCTTTTTTCCACTGGATGGTATTAGATCCTTTGTCAAAGGTCAAGTGACAATACTTGTGTGGCTTCATTTCTGGATCTTCAATTCTATTCCTTCAATCTGCCATCCTGTCAGTGTACCAATACCACGAAGTTTTCATCACTTTTGCTCTGTAGTGAAGCTTGAGGTCAGGGATGGAGATTTCCCCCAGAAGCTGTCTTATTGTTTAGTGTAGTTTTAGCTATCATGAGTTTTTTGTATTCCAAATGAATTTGAGAATTGCTGTTTCTAACTCTGAAGAATTGAGTTGGAATTTTGATGGGGATTGCATTGAATCTGTAGATTGCTTTCAGCAAGATGGCCATTTTTACTGTATTAATTCTGCAAATCCATGAGCATGGGAGATCCTTTCCATCTTCTGAGGTCTTATTTAAGTACTTTCTGCAGAGACTTGAAGCTCTTGTCATTCAGATCTTTCACTTATTTGGTTAGAGTCACACCATGACATTCTATATTGTTTGTGACTATTGTGTAGGTTGTTGTCTCCCTTATTTCTTTCTCAGCCAGTGTATCCTTTGAGTATAGGAAGGATACTGATTTGTTTGAGTTAATTTTATGCCCGGGCACATTGGTGTAATTGTTTATCAAGTTTAGGAATTTTCCAGTAAATTTTTTGAGGTCACTTAATTATACTATCATATCATCTGCAAATAGTGATACTTTGGATTCTTCCCAATTTGTATCCCTTGACCTTCTTTTGTTGTCTGATTGCTCTAGCTAGAACTTCAAGTACTATATTGAATTGATAGGGAGAGAGTGGGAAGCCTTGCGTAGTCCCTGATTTTAGTGAGATTGCTTCAAGTTTCTCTCTATTTAGTTTGATCTTGTCTACTGGTTTGCTGTATATTTCTTTTACTATGTTTAGGAATGGGCATTTAAGTCCTGATCTTTCCAAATATTTTAACATGATGGAATGTTGAATTTCGTGAAATGCTTTTTTCAGTGTCTAATAAAATGATTGTGTGGTTTTTCTTTGAATTTGTTTATGTAGTGGATTAGATTGATTTTTGTATATTGAACCATCCTTGCATCTCTGAAATGAAGCTTACTTGGTCATGGTGATTAATCATTTTGATGTGTTCTTGGATTCAAAATTTTATTGACTATTTTTGTATCAATATTCATAAGGGAAATTGGTCTGAATTTCTCTCTCTTTGCTGGACCTTTGTGTGGTTTTGGTATCAGTAACTGTGCTTTCAAAGAAAGAATTGGGGAGTGTTCCTTCTGTTTCTATTTTGTGGAATAACTTGAAGAGTATTGGTGTTTGGACTTCTTTGAAGCTTTGAAATAATTCTACACTAAACTCATCTGGTCCTGGGCTTTTTTTGCTTAGGAGACTTTTAATGACTGCTTCTATTTCTTTGGGGATTATGAGACTGTTAATCTGATCCAGATTTAACTTTGCTACCTGGTATCTGTCTAGCAAATTGTCCATTTCATCCAGATTTTCCAGTTTTCTTCATTATAGGGTTTTGGATTAGGAACTGATGATGTTTTAAATTTCTTCAGTTTCTGTTGTTATATCTCCCTTTTCATTTCTGATTTTGTTAATTTGAATATTGACTCTGTGCCCTCTGGTTAGTCTGGCTAAATGTGTATCTATCTTATTGATTTTCTCAAAGAGCCAGATACTGGTTTTGTTGATTCTTTGTATAGTTCTTTTTGTTTCTACTTGGTTGATTTCTGACTTGAGTTTGATTATTTCCTGCCCTCTACTCCTCTTGTGTGTATTTGCTTCTTTCTGTTCTAGAACTTTCAGTTGTGCTGTTAAGCTGCTAGAGTATGTTCTCTACAATTTCTTTATAGAGACACTCAGAGCAATGAGTTTTACTCTTAGCACTGCTTTCATTGTATTGTGAAGTTAGGTATATTATGCCTTAATTTTCATTCAATTCTACAAAAAGCCTTTAATCCCTTTCTCTCTTTCTTTCTTTCTTTCTTTCTTTCTTTCTTTCTTTCTTTCTTTCTTTCTTACTTTCTTTCTTACATGACCAAGTTATCATTGAGAAAATATTTGTTCACCTTCCATGTGTACGTGGATTTTCTGTTGTTTTGGTTGTTATTGAAGACCTGCCCTAGTCTGTGATGATCTGATAGGAGGCATGGGACAATTTCATTCTTCTTGTATTTGTTGAGGCCTGTTTTCTGACCAATTTTATGCTCAATTTTTGAGAAGGTGCCATGAGGTGCTGAGAAGAAGGAATATTCTTTATACCTTTATATTTTAGGATGAAATCTTCTTTAGATATCTGTCAAAACCACTTGGTCCATAACTTCTGTTAGTTTCCCTGTGGAACTGTTCTTTCTTATCTGTTTTGATAACTTTTGGTGGAAACTTGATTTTATTCGATATTCAAGTGGCTACTCCAGCTTGTTTCTTGGGACCATTTGCTTAGATAATTGTTTTCCAGTCCTTTTCTCTGAGGTAGTGTTTACCTTTGACCCTAAGGTGCATTTCCTGTAAGCAGCAAAATGCTTAAGTATCCAGTCTATATCTTTTTATTGGGGAATCTAGTCCATTGATATTAAGAGATATTAAGGGATAGTGATTGTTGCTTCATGTTATTTTTGATGTTATTTTTATGTTTGTGTGGCTATCTTCTTTTGGGTTTGTTGAAAGACTACTTTCTTGCTTTTTCTAGGGTATAGTTTCTTTGGGTTGGCATTTCCATCTTTTATCCAATGTAGGGCTGGATCTGTGGAAAGATATTGTGTAAATTTTTGTTTTGCCATGGAATACTTTGGTTTCTCCATCTTTGGTAATTGAGAGTTTTGCTGGGTATAGTAGCCTAGGCTGGCATTAGTGTTCTCTGAGGATCTGTATGTCATCTGGCTTGAATCTTCTAGCTTTCATAGTCTCTGATGAAAAGTCTGGTGTACTTTCTGATAGGTCTGCTTTTATATGTTGCTTGACGTTTTTCCCTTATTGATTTTAATATTCTTTCTTTTGTGCTTTTATTGTTTTGACTATTATGTTAGAGGAGGAATTTCTTTTCTGGTCCAATGTATTTGGAGTTCCGTAGGCTTCTTGTATGAGCATCCCTTACTTTAGGTTAGGGAAATTGTCTTCTATAAGTTTGTGGAAGATATTTACTGGCTCTATAAGTTAGGAATCTTCACTCTCTCCTATACCTATTATCTGTGGGTTTGGTCTTCTCATTGTTCCCTGGAATTCCTGGATGCTTTGGGTTAGGATCTTTGTGCATTTTGCATTTTCTTTGACTGTTGTGTTAATGTTTTCTATAGTATCTTCTACACCTGAGAGTCTGTCTTCTATCTCTTGTATTCTGTTAGTGATGCTTGCATCTATGGCTCCTGACTTCTTTCCTAGGTTTTCTACCTCCAGAGTTGTCTCCCTTTGTGCTTTCTTTATTGTTTCTACTTCCAGTTCTAGATCTTGGATGGTTTTGATCAATTCCTTCACCTGTTTCATTGTGTTTTCTTGTAATTCTTTAAGGGAATTTTTGTGTTTCCTCTTTAAGGGCTTCTACCTGTTTACCTGTGCTCTCCTGTAATTCTTTAAGAGATATTTGTGTTTCCTTTTTAAAGGATTCTAAATCTTTACCTGTGTTCTCCTGTGTTTCTTTAAGGGAGTTATTTATGTCCTTCTATGTTCTATTAGCATCATGAGATATGTTTTAAATCTAAATCTTGTTTTTCCGATAGGAAACATGTACCTCTAAATCCTACCCCACTTTAAAGTGTATATATATATATATATATATATATATATATATATATTCTCTGTCCCCAGGAAATAAAGTGCACAAATTATTTTATTGAGTATCATCTGAGAGTAGCTGTCTTTACTGAGTTGTAATGTTTGAGGAAGAGGTCTCTTTCCTGAAACTTTCATTGCTTGGCCTTGGACCTGCTTGGCTGGCCAGAGTCAAGCCACTGATCCCACCTCAACTGCTTTTTCTGTTGCTGCTGCTGTACCTCAGCTACTTTCCCCTTTCAGACCACCCAAACCTCTTCACTTCTTTTCTAAGATCTATAACTCTCTTGGCACTCCTGGCCAGACCAGAGCCCCATAGAACCTATTCGCCTGATTCTGCTTCTTTCTTTTGGCAGCTAGGAGATGCCAGTAGATTCTGTTACTTATGGATTCTCTAGAGACTTTACCAGTGAGGACACATTAATTATGGGGGACAGGCCTTGGAAAAACCACTGAAAAATTATCAGGGTGGTATAGACTGTATGTGTGTTGTATACACAGGAGTGCTATTTACCCAGAACATTTTACATGATCATCATTTCATATGGATGAAGTAACTAGTAATACAAGAAACCTCAAATAGGAGCTTTTTTCATGCTTTATTTAACTTGAGTACCCAGCAGGAAACCAAAGCAAGATCTTTCCCTATGGTACTTCCTTAAAGTTAGAGGTAGGTTATTTTTTTGGTCTCCTAGATCACAGGCTTTTAATTGGGTTTTATGTGACCCAAGAAGTTGAATAAAAGTTTTCCAAACTGTGTATAGGGTCACATGCCTTTAATTCTAACACTTGGAGGCAGAGGCAGGTGGATCCAGCCTGGTCTTCAGAAGGTGTACACAGAGGAATCTTGTATTGTAAATAACAAATACAAAAAAAAGCAAACAAATGTTCAACAGTCCTCTGACAAAGCTTCATTTTGTGTCAATGTCCTCTTGGGGTTGGTGAATGATTGCTAAGGCATTTTTCTTCATGTATTAGAATTTCTAGGATCCATGATAGGGGCAAGATTAACTCTTAAAAAGATCTTCGGTGGTTCATGCCATTAATCCTAGCAGTTTGGGAGGAAGAGGCAGGTAGATCTCTGAGTGTGAGGTGAGCCAGGGCTACACACCAAGACTTTGTTTCACAAAACAAAACAAAACAAAAACAAAAGCAACAGAATGGTATGTGGATTGAGAGATATCTCAGCAGTTAAGAGTATGCATTGCTTTTCAGGAGGACCTGAGTTCAATTCCCAGAATCCATAGCATGTAGATCATAACCATCAATATATAACTCCAGTTCCAAGGGAAATCATACACCTCTGGCCTCTGCTGTCACCTGCACTCATGTGCACATAGCTGAACACAAGCACATATAATATAAAATTAATTTTAATGAAGGAAAAAAGATCTTTGGTTTTGTTTATTTTTAAGTATTATTTCATGTGTATATTTTGCCTGCATATACATCTGTACACCACATGCATGCTCTGTGCCCAAAGGGGATAAGAAGAGAGCATCTGATCCTTTAGAACGGTAATTACGGACAGTTGTGAGTCACATGGGTGCTGGTAATTGGATCCAGGTCCTCTGGAAGAGCAACAAAGTATAACCACTGAGCTACCTCTGCAGCCCCTGGTTTTATAAATCTTAACATTACAATATTTGCATAGATGAATTCTTTAGTAAGGCTGAATATGAGCAAGATGCTGTCTCATGTTTTGGGCTATACAGATCCACACTCTATTAAAAACAAATGACCCTACATATTACCCAGCTGTCCCTCTTTGATGTGTTAGATTGACCCCCTTTTTTTCTATATCATGCTATATTTCCTAGGAAGATTACTCAAATCTTAATCATAATATGACATCAAGAAATATAGAAGAAACACTGCTTAGGGTGCTCAATATCTACTGTAAAACTACTGGCACCTAACTCCCTTTCTCTTATTTTCATCTTCAAGCTACAGCTTTCCTTAAGCAAGAGGCTGCTTCCACTCCTCAGCGATTACCTCTGTGTGATCCTCTAAAGCGAAGTAGAATAGAATTCTTTCCATGAGTTTGACATTAGATCAAACAAGAACAGCTAAGATTGAAGCAATGAAAGTTGGATTCCATGAAATATCTGTAGTAAGGAGACAGTTTCTTACATAGCAGATTTTTTTAAAGATTTATTTATTTTATTTATGTGCGTACACTGTAGTTGTTTTCAGAGTGCATCAGTGCCCCTTAAAGATGGTTTTGAGCCACCCTGTGGTTGCTGGGAATTGAAATCAGGACCTCTAGAAGAGAAGTCAGTGCTCTTCACCACTGAGCCATCTCTCCAGCCCACATATCAGTTTATTATACTAACCTCACATAACCTTTTCAGATTTCCTTTACCTAAAACACCAGAATGAGGGTAGTGGACAAGGTGAGTTAAAGATAATATTGTAATGCTGTGGTAAAATTTAAAAGTGACTTGGAGAGTGTTGTAGTTGTTGCTCTATTGCTATAAAGAGATACCATGACTAAAGAAACCCTTATTAAAGAAAGAATTCAATTGAGGTCTTGCTTACATTATAGTTTTAGTTAGTCCACGATCATCTTATCTGGAAGCACACAGGTATGATGCTTGAGCAATAGCTGAGAGCCTTATATTCTGATCCAAAGGCAACAGGTACAGAATGAGACACTGAGCCTAGTGTGGGTTTTTGAAACCTCAAAGCCCACCACTGCCCCCAATGACAAACCTCCTCCAACAAGGCCATACCTACTTCAACAAGGCAGAAGACCAGCTCCAGCTGCAAGGTTCATGTCCTGAGACAGGGAAGGGCCAATAATGCAAAGGGAAGGCAGTGACCACCTTTTGACTTTCAGGCAAGTGGCCCCAAATAGCTCAAGAAGTCTTTGGACAATCACAAGCTGGCTCACCTGAGCATTGACATCATTGATTATTTTATTAAACCATAACATCAGCATTATAAAAAAATCCCATTATTACACAAAGCTCCCAATAGTTTTCCTTCCTTCTTCCACACTTCCACTGGGTCAGCCAACCCCTGACTTTTTTTTTTTCACTAGAAAGCATAAATTCAGCAAGCTAAAAATAAATGTCTAGTCAGGCATGTCCTATAGACATGAGCACATACCCAGCTGATAGCAAATGCAGTTTGCAAACACAGTTAAGCAAGGTGAGAGACAGATTAAGCATTTGTGGTTATAAGTCCAGTCATCAAATAGCACTCCTCTGTCATGATACTTTTTTAATTGCCAAGAAGTGTTCATTGTACTAAGCAACCTTTCCTGATATACACCTATTAATTCCTAATACCTTCTTTCCAAGAACCATTTTCAAGTCTCTACTGATCAGACATTGCTTCGATAGTTTCTAAGTCTCTGTTGACCAGATATCATGTCCTTATTTTATAAATCTCTTGATCAGACATTGCTTCATCATTTTAAGTCTCTGTTGATCAGACATAGCTTCCTCAGAACAGGTATGCAAACAGGACCTACCACTCCCCACAACTGTTTACTTGGTGAGACTGTCACTATTTCTCTAGGGAAATGATTACATGTTTCAACATATCCAGTATTTATGGTCACATCTTGAGTAGCGATAGAAAGAAAAGAGGAGGGACTTACCCCTCAAAAGACTATTGAGAAAAACAGAATTAACCACAGGGCTTTCAGCCTAGGTGATTCCTGCCTTGCCCATGACTGACTGAGTGAAACTAAGTATTGCCATGAGTCTAGACAGCATAGCAAAAGCAAAGAGAGCTTGTAGCAACAATCTAGGTAATAAGCATAGAACACTGCCAGCTCTTCCATGGTACTGGAGTTTAATTCACAACACCCACCCTTGTCAGCTCACAACAGTTACTCAACTCCCAGTACATCCAAAGACACCATACACCCATATTGTGCACAGAAACACATGTAGACAAACACATACACATAAAATAAAATTTAAAAGCAAGAATAGAATGTGTTCTAGTTAGAGACACTTAGGCAAAAGGTTCTAAGGAAGATAAATGTTGTCTGATTCAGGGAATCTACCTTGTACTTCATTTGCCATTCCATCTTGCTCTCTACTAGTCCTGTCAGCTGCCATGTGGGTGTTGGGGATTGAACCTGGGTCCTATGATAAAGCAAGTGCTCTTAAACACTGAGCCATGTCTCCATCCTGATGAACACATTATCGTAAGCTCAACTTAGAAGTTTTAAAACTCCAGATTTTGGTTTTCAGTGATCGTCACAAAGTCTTGGCAGGTCTGAAGCTCTGTGACAAAGTACCAATGTATGAGAACCAAGTGCCTTAACATTTGAATAAACTTGCAAATGCTGAGAATTTTTAAATTTTCTAAATGTACTAAATATATCAGTAGTGACTTTTTGTTTTGTTTTCTTTTTTTAGGACAGGGTTTCTCTGTGTAGCACTGGCTATCCAGGAACTCAACTCTGTATATCAGGCTGGTCTTGAACCCACAGAGATCCACTTACCTCTCAGCCTCAAAAGTGCTGGGATTAAAGGCATGCACCACCACTTCCCTGCCCAGTAGTGACTT
>NW_022196904.1:9493461-9498856 GCF_008632895.1 Mastomys coucha
TGATCCTTGTATCTTGATCATCTTGATAAGTCCCTGGATGCAGAGATCACAGAACTATTTTTTTATGCTTTGTTCATTCCTTGACCTAGAACTGACCCTATTTTTTGCATGTACTTCGTATGGTATAAAGGCAGCATGGGAAAAAATAAACTTGCTTCCGCCCTGGAGTTATACTATAGTGTTGTCTAATTGTTTTTTCTTTCTTTAATCCTCACTCTCTCTGTCAAGAACCTGCTGACTCACTAAGTGGGCTTAGTCAAAACAACCTATTAGGTACTTTGAATGCTTTGGAAAAGAAAAACAAAGCATCTTTTAGATCAGTAGTCAAGGATAACATTCTCTCTTAATAGAATGTTCATTGTCACGTGGAAGCAGCACATGTCCACACATTCCACACTATGCACTGAGTAGGAATTCTATCAGCTATCCCATCACACAATGAAAGAGATGTTAAATTAAGTGTGGGTTTCGCACTCATGAAGACGCAAGGAGTTTGATGCAATTAGCATGAGGTTTTTATTTATCCAGTATACTGGAGTCTTCTAGCATTTGGAGCAAAGATGATCCCAAGAGAACAAAGCTCTGACTTTTTATACCTTTTCTGAACAGAGTTTTAGAGCTTACAATGTGGGCTGGTTACAACTTACAATGTCGGCTCGTTATCTTTCCCATTTTTATTGACTGTTTTCCTCCAGGAGGAGATACCAGTTGCACATAGGAGGGGTTGGGGGAGATCCAGCACTCCTAGGGAACTTACCTGGAACTGGGCATCCCTTGGGGATGGATGTTTGCTTAGTCCTTGCATTCTTGGCCCCTCAGTATTTTTAAGACATATCCCTTTAGGCTTAATGGCCTTGATATTTTTATGAGGTAATTTTCTAACTCCTTGGTTTGCTCAATTCTTATAGAGAGACAAAGGTACTGTCCAGAAATGGGCACCAAAACCCTACTTGCAATTTTTCTAATCAGATATTTGATTTTTGAAATTCACAGAGGAAAGACCCTTCAGTGCCATGCTCTTCACCATGACTGAACCTCTGAACTGTAAGCCAGCCCCAATTAAGTGTTTTCCTGTATATGACTTGCAGTGTCTCTTCACAGCAATAGAAAACTGACTAAGCTAGAAACTCAGACAGGAGCTCAGGGACCTGGAGGCAGAGGTCATAGAGTAATGCTTCTAATTATTGGCTTGCATTCTTTGTCTTGCTCACCCTGCTTTCTTATAGAACCCAGTACTCCCCACCTAGAAGTGGCTCAGAAAGACCCCCCACGAGGGGAGACCTTCTCTCAAGTCATGGGAGAACACGGCCACCCAAAGACTCACCAGAGACCAATCTTGATGCAAACTGCAAGAGGTTTATTTCAGGACTAGTGCTAGGGCTGAGACTCATAACCCACACAGGGGACCGAGGTGCTTGTCCCCAAGCTCAAGAAGTGTAGGGTATTTAAAGGAGTAAACTACAAACTAGGGGGAGTGAGGGGGAATTCTAGCCCATATTATTTAGTCAGTCATGTGGGGAGCATTCTGTACATGTTCTTTCTCAAGACTGTAATCTGGCTTAATCATCTACTTTGTGGTCAGCAGTTTATAGAGCTTGTGAACCAGTTGACAACAAGTTCCTGGAACCCAGTGCTCTGAACAGGCTGACCAGTATTCCTAGTTCTGCCTCTCTTTGTGGTCAATCAAGTTCCTGGAACCCAGGGCTCTGAACCAGCTAACCTGCATTCTTCTTGGTTCTGCTCAGTCTGCTAGAGGTCATAAAAAACTTCATATTTTTTTATGCTTTTCAGCTCCAGCCACATTGGGTTGCACATCAATCACATCAATCAAGAAATTGCATCAGAGACTTTCCCAAAGGCTAGTCTGATATGAACAATTCCTCATTTGATGTTTCCTGTCACAGGACTCTAGTGATGTTAGGTTGACAAAAACTAACCAGAACAGACATTACATTTTGTCAATTCTCTACTCTTGTAAGCCTTCTCTACTCTTTTTTAAGCCTTTAAGTTTGATACTACCCATTGCTTTCCCAATAGATCTTGAGCTTGTCTGTGTGTGAAAGCCATGTGGAGTTTTTTTTTTTAATTCATTAAAGGTCCTGGAGATTTAGCTTATCAATTAAGATCATTGTCCACTCTTCTAGAGGTACCGACCTCAGTTATCTGCACCCACTACACAGCACACAACTACATGCAACTCCAGTTCCAAGTGGTCATACCTCTTTTCTGTCCTTTTTATATATCAAGCACATGTGGTACATATATACACATATACACACACATAGGCAGAAGACTAACACACATAAAAGTAAGACTACTTTTTTAAATAATAAAAGTGAATTTCATTTAATTTCAAATTTTTATTTGTTTTATGTGAATTAATGGTTTCCTGTATGCATTTCTGTGGTTCAGAAAGGCTTATGGAATCAATTTGCTGGAACTGGAGTTACAGCCACTATGTGGGTGCTGTGAATGTAACTTGAAGAACAGTCAGTGCTCTTCATTGCTGAGCACTCTCTGCAGCCCCAAAAATAAATGTTAAGAAACACCCCTTGCATTCCATGTGGTAGTAGCTGTGCATGCCCTTAACCCCACCACTTGGGAGGTAGAGGCATTCGACTCTCTGAGTTTGAGCCCAGCCTGTTCTACAGAGTGAGTTCCAGGATATCCAGAGCTACACAGAGAAACCCTGTCTCAGACAACCAAAAGAAAAAAGAAAAAAGAAAAAGTTCCTACATCCTGTAGGTCTAAACTTAACTAACAGCATTGTATAAGATTGTGAAGGGTTTATTTTGAGGAAAGGCTAATGTATTTCAGGCTGACCTGGAATGTAATATGTAGCTGAGGCTGGCTCCATAATCTGTTGGTGAATCTGATCCTGCTTCAGCTTCCTAAATACTGGAATTTCAAATATTATTACTAAGCCCTACTATTTTGTGACATTTTTCAAAAGATGTACACAGGGGACTAGAGAGATATAGGAGAAGTTAAGAGCAGCTGGATGCTCTTCCAGAAGACTGGAGTTTAAGTCTCACTAGCCACATAGCAGCTCACAACAGTCTGTATCTCCAGTATCTCCAAGGCTTTCTTCTGGCTTCCACTATGCATAGCACACATGTGGTGCATAGATATAGACATGGAGGGAAAACACACATACTCATGAAAATAATAAATAAATAATTAAATAAAATATTAAAAAGAGACGTAAAAAGAGATATAGAGGGGCTGGAGAGATTACTCAGTGGTCACACTGACTGCTCTTCCAGACATTCTGAGCTCAATTCCAGCAACCATGTGGTAGCTCAGAACAATGTGTGGTGGAATCCAATGTCCTCTTCTGTTGCGCCTGAAAAGAATAACTGTGTACTCGTATACACTAAATAAATACATCTTTTTTTAAAAAAAAATGCAATGCAAATGACTTTCTATGCTTATTTTCTTTTAAGAAATTTCCCTTTTCCTGATTTTTCTTTATATGTTATTGTGTGTGCTTATTCCTGTGTGACTGAGTGTGTTGGGGAGGAGTTCTTAGGAGGTGGAGCCCAGAGGACAATGTGTATAGTTCTTTATGCATTTTAAAAACCTTCTTTTCTTTTTCCTTTTTTTTGGAACAGAGTTTCTCTCTTTGTAACTCTGGCTGTCCTGCATCTCACTTTGTAGAAGAGACTGACCTCAGTCTGAGAGAGTCACCTGCCTCAGCATCAGCATCAGCATCAGCATCAGCATCAGCATCAGCATCAGCACCAGCATCCCTAATGCCAGAATTAAAGGTTTCCCAGCTGCTTGGTGAAGACAGGATTTCTCTTTGCAGCCCTAGATGTCCTTGAACTACCTTTGTAAACTAGGCCACCCTGGAACTCACAAAAATCCAGGCTCCTGACTCCTAAGTGCTAGGATTAAAGGCAAGCACCACCTCTGCCAGAGCATAGCTATTGTTTTAAATGTGGGTTCTGAGGTTCAAACTCAGCAAGACAAACCTTTCACTGACAATGGGTGAGCTATCTATTTCTCTACCCCACCCCACCCATTTTCTTTCTGTATTGGGTTTTGTCTTGAGACAGAGTCTCATATAACCCAGCTGGTCTTGACCTCAATTTGATGAAGAGCCTTCAACTATTTTGGTAAATAATGTAATGATTTTAAGAGAGTACTAATAATTAAGTAGTTTTAAATATATACTACAGAAATATGCAGAAAGGGAACTCTGGCAAAGAGAAAAGTCATGGATGGCAAGGTGCTGGTTTGGCACAAGACTTTAATATATATATATATATATATTCACATATATATGAGAGAGAGAGAAAGAAAGAAAGAGAGAGAGAGAGAGAGAGAGAGAGAGAGAGAGAGACAGAGAGAGAGACAGAGAGAGAGAGAGAGAGAGAGAGAGAGAGAGAGAGAGATTCAATTTCTATTCTCCTATAGGCCTATAGTCATTACATCCTTCTAGGTACCCTATTTCATTGGCCTAGGACAAAAGCTTTAACCAATAAAAAAATGGAACTTGAGACTAGCCACTTTTGATTGCTGATTTCCCTGTCTGGACCCAGATATGTAACTAGGCCCACCACTTGCAACTTTCTGAATCAAAGAATGGCTAGCCACTAGGCTGCTTATCTTTAATTTTGATGGACTCTACCTCACTTCATACTAAAAATGAACCAAAGCAATCTATGTCATACACTCTATCAGTAGCTAGGTGAGCATGCTGCTGACTTCCAGGCCTGGAGAGAGGTGGGATGAGCTGCAGTGTATGCTTGCTGATGGGGGCTTCTCAGGGCTTGGGCCATGCCCTCGCCCTACAGATAGTCTGGTTGCTGTCGCCATGTCCTGTGCTGCAACTGAGGGCAGACAATGACTTGGTGCTGTGGCCACTGAAAGAGGAGCTGGACAGGCAGTAGTCCAGCCTGTCAGTGGTTCTGGCAGGCACAGGTCTCTGCTTAGAGGTCAGAGGACAGCAGTTCCTGTGTGAGATGCTTGAGATCCCTGGGCTTTAGGGGCTTCAGTACCTGCTTCTCATCAACAATACAGAAAAGACTCCTGACCAGGGATGCAAGCTTTCTCCTCTTTGCCTTTTGATTAGGTGGAGACCCATTCCCCAAAAGTACAACAGGAGAGAAGATATACCAGCGTCACCTCAGGATTAGCTTAACTGGGTTGTCTAAGTGCCTTGATTTGTGCCTCTTGGCTGGTGTGTGAGTCAAGACATCTTGAACAAATCCCTCTGTTTTTTTCTAAAGAGCATTCATGATTCTTATCTTGCATTAGGGGTGTTTGCAGAGCTGTGGCAAAGGGATAGCCAATGGTTGTAAGGAGTAACTGGGGAAGGCTGAGGGAGAAGAGAGCCCCAGCTACTGTGTCATTTCTTCCATCCTGTTTTTTTTCCTTTCAGGCACTC
>NW_022196904.1:9499547-9500354 GCF_008632895.1 Mastomys coucha
CTTTGCAGGAAAAATACAGACTCCCAAGAAGTTGGAGCAGTCAGGGGCAGAGGTACTCAGCCTTAGGAGTTTGCTGATTAGCTGACAGCATAAAACACTCATACACATAAAAATGAATTAAAATTTTAAAAAATATATGCTTAGCTGTCTGCTTTTATCTCTCAAGGGATACATACTATTCCTCCATGTATCCCCAGAAAAGCTGTCTAGAGGTTGGATACAATAAATGTTCGAAGTCAAGCAAACATTGTTGAGTGGTAAGCATCTCAGGCTGAGGTGTGCTGGAATACGGAATGGAATGCAGAAAATTTTCTGGGATGAATAAGATAGGGGACATGTTCTTATGGAAATTAAAAGGTATTTGGATTTCTGATACCTTCTCTTTTCTGACCAGCCTAATAAGATGTCACCATGTCCTTCTTCTAAACTTGAGATTTTAGTGGTAGAAGGTACCAACATGTGATAGAATGGGAGAACAACTAAGGGGTGAGATCCAGTTGTCTGCACCTCTTTGGGCTAGGACAGGATCATGGAGACACAAAAGCAGAATGGTCTGTCTAATGTCCGAGTAAGGCATAACCAAGACTCAAGCTTGCTTCTAACTTCTCCATTTTATCCTGGGTCTCTTCATGTTTTCTAATACCTGCCCTATACACACACCCATGATATCTGTTTCACCATCCAGCTCACCTGCTCTGAGGTCAGCCTAGACTCCTTCGGACAGCAATGATCACATGTAGACCACATCCAGGATGGGAGCCAGTTCTAGAAGGGCCCAGAGTTAAGTTAGCCCTCTGGAGGCTGTCC
>NW_022196904.1:9500364-9503932 GCF_008632895.1 Mastomys coucha
AAGCTCCATGTACAGCCTTCTATGACATTTTACATCTCGATTTCTCATATTTTCTACATTCCTACAAAAGATAATATTCTGAGGTTCTGTCCAGCAGCAAGATAATGTTTTGCATGCCATTTTTTGTTCTAACTTGTTTCTCAGCTGCAATGATTGAATGCTTTAACCAAAGTCATCTCAGGTAGTAAAATGGTTGTTCTTGCTGGTTCTGTCACATTACAGACCATCATTTTGGGAGCTTAGGTTAGAAATGCAAGCTACAAAATGAAGGTGAAGGGCTGGAGAACTTTAGAACTTTAAAGTAAGAGTATTTAATTGAAATGTATCAGGAATGTATAATGTGTAACATTTACCTAAAAGGGCATGGAAAACCTCTGTAATGAGACAAGAATGTAGACTAGCCAGTTCCAGGAACTTGGCTAACTCAGAGCCTCAGGGCTCTGGTTCCCAAGACCTGCCCCTCCTGACTGATCCACAATGAGGGCGGAACTAGGAATGAATGTCAACTGGTTCACGAGGCTCTCCAACCTGCTGAGGCTCTCCACCCTGTCAACTGGTAGATGAAGTTTACATTCCTAGAAGGAATATGTTCCCCTCCCTAACTGACTGAATACCTTGGGTTGAAATTCTCCCTCACTCCCCCTGATTTGTGCTTTTTCCCTTTAAATATCCCTTACGCCTTGTGCTCTGGGTTGAACTCCTCTGGCCTGCAAGGTTACGGGTTCAACCCCGGTACTGGTCTATCCCAAATAAACCTCATTCGCTTGCAGCAAGATCAGTCTCTTGTGAGTTATTGGGTGGTTGTATCATCCCGAGACTTGAGTGAGGGTCTTCCTAGCTCCCGGGGTTTTTCACCCTGTACATTTCTTGTTTGGTGGACAAGTCCCTGGGAGTATGGTTCATCTTGCTCACTGATGTTATTCTTCATGTGGGATTACAATCCCCCTCAGCTCCTCCAGTCCTCTGCCAGCTCCCTCACCAGGGGCCATGAGCTCAGTCTGATGGTTGGCTCCAAGCATCCACATCTACATTGGTCAGTTGCTATCTGAACCACCCAATGAGCACCCACACCATGTTCCTGTCAGCAAGTACCTCTTGGCAACAGCAACAGTGATGGGTTTGGTATCTGCAGACAGGATGGATCCCCAGGTAGGGCAGTCTCCAGATGGCCCTTGGAATATGAGTAACTGAATGCAACTGCATCATCTAAGACCCACCCCAGCATGAGCAGATGAGTCATATCATCTCACCTCTATTGTAATCTTCCAAATTTGCAGAAGCCCACTCAGTCAGTCAACAGGTTCTCCAGTGTGGGAGTGAGGATTAAAAAGAAGAAAGACAGTTTAAGACAACAGTGTAGCATGACCCCAGCTAGTTCTGAGACTGTGGCAGATTTATTTTTTCCCAATCCCGCTTTTATACCATTTTAATTACATACAAGTATTAAGAGCTAGTAGCACAATGAGGAACAAGCAAGACAATAAACAAAGGTCCCAGATCACTCCCATGATCACTGTTTCTAAGGGATTATCAAGATGATCAAGATATTTGAGCCTACTTTCTTGTCCTAGCCCAAAGTCATATTCATGCCTGAAGCCTACTTCTTTGTTCCACCCTAAAATCAGATTCTTGCCTGAACTTACTTCTTTGTCATGCTTTAATGTCAAATTCCTGACTGAACTTACTTCTTTGTCATGGAGTAAATTCAGATTCCTATCTGAAGCCCATATCCTTGTCTTAAGCTGATGTCATATTCCTGCCAAGTAGGACCCTCAAAGACTCTCCACAAAGCTCCATTAAGATAGTCATCCATCTCCCAGAAATTGCTTGTTGCTTCTAGAAGCTTGGAAAGGGTTCTTGTGAGTCTTTTAAGTTCCAAATTTCCCAAGTCCTCCAAGTGTTGTGAGATTCTGGATATTATGGGTCTCCCTCCTACACACTAAAGAAAATGTTTCAATGCATAGGAAATAGTCACTCAAAGAGTTACAAATATAGTTTTGGTAGAAAAATAGAAATACAGAGGGCTCGCAAGATGGCTTAGTGGATAAGACTACCAACTGCTCTACCGAAGGTCCTGAGTTCAAATCCCAGCAACCACATAGTGGCTCACAACCACCTGTAATGAGACCTGACACCTTCTTCTTGTGTATCTGAAGACAGCTACACTGTACTTAATTATAATAATGAATAAATATTAAAAAAGAAAGGAATACAAAAGGAAAAGGATCATGAATGCTCCTAGGTATAGTGGAGGAAAAGATTATTGAAGATAATAGAGAGAGTATAACTGTAGATAGGGACATCTGACAGACTCCAAAATGGACTTGACCCTGAGCCATGTGAAGAGAAGGTAGAGCAGAAAGAAAAAGAGAGAGAGGGGAACCAAATCCATCAGGCAGGAGACTCAAAAGAGAGTTGAGAAAAAGTGCCAGGTAACCAAAATGGTTGGATGATCATAGAGAGCTGGAGAAAGGGCTGCCCAGTCACCACACTGGAAAAGTTTAAAATAGAGTCCAGGGAATGCCAGCCAGAAGAACCTGTTAATAGGTGTGGACTAGGGGATGCAAGGAGAACGTGGGGAACAGATCTGCTTTGATATGGCAAATAGGCCCCTCAGCCTACAGTTCTAGATTAGGAAACTAACATTCTGTACCATAAGATGTATGCCCCTTGCTAAGAAATCAATACACACTAACATATCTAGTATGCTGAGGAGTCTTCTTTTCCACACACAACATTTACAAGAAAGCAATGTTTTACATATGGTGTTTCAGAGTTTGGTTTGTATACTTACAGATGATTCAATAAGAGAACAGCAGGTTCCATGTCATAGACTGGCCCTGAGATTACCACAAGCTTAATTTCTGGGTCATGAATAACTACAAAGAAACTTAAAGACAAACAAAAACCTAACAACTAGAATATTGAAAAACAAGACAGCATCAGCCTCATATCTGCAAGTATTGAGTGTAACTCGGCCTGGGTAGAAGATGTGTTGAGACCAAGAAACCCAGACCAGTATGCTGTCTGGTATACTTGTGGCTCTCCATTAATATACGTAATAGTAAAGAGGAGGTGGAAGGATAGGATGACAGGGTATGCGGCAGTAATTTTGTAAAGATTCTAACATCTACCTCAGTAAGGAATGCAGTGCCCAATATACATTTGCATATAGTATATAATACAGAGTAAATCTTAGGCCAGCATCAACTCTATCACAAACCACAGTGCTAAAACGTAAAAAAAATATGCATCAAAAATACAAGGAGAATGTCATTGGAATGACAAGAAGTTGAGGTAACTTCCTTAGAGCTTGTTATTGAAAGGAAGTCTTATGTGTGTGCTGACAGACAGAAGAGAGATCCTCAAGATGGCAAAGGGAGGATGGCAAAGTGTGAGCTTTTTGTCTGTGTGATTTACAGTTTACAGACTTATAGTAATAGTTTTAGTTCCATTACATTTAAGGTTTGCCCATTACATTTAATGACTGAAACAGAATGAAATAATAAATGGAAGGAAAGGATATGTTTGCTCTTACATATGGTAGAGAAGACATTTAAAAGGGATA
>NW_022196904.1:9503943-9505578 GCF_008632895.1 Mastomys coucha
CCCCCAGCGAGCTAAGTCTCTGGTTTCGGTTTAGAGTTCTTCCAAGAACACAGCAGGGCCACCACAATCAGACATAACTTTCCCATTTTAAATCTCTGTTGATCAGAAATAGCATGCAAACAGGACCTACCACTCTCCACAACTGCTTGCTCAGTGTAACTATAGCTGTTTCTCTTGGGAAATGATTACATGCCCCAAAATATCCAGGATTAATGGTCACATCTTGAATGACAATAGAGTCAGAAAGAAGAGAGGAGGACCTTACCCCTCAAAAAACTATTGAGAAAAACATAGAATTAACCACAGAGCTTTCAGCCTAGGTGATTCCTGCCTTGCCCATGACTGACAAAGTGAAACTAAGTATAGCCATAAGTCTAGACAGCATAGCGAAAAGCAAAGAGAGCTTGTGGCACATTCGATCTAGGTAATAAGCATAGAACACTGCCTGTTCTTCCAGAGTACTGGAGTTTGGTTCACAACACCCGCACACGTCACCTCACAACAGTAACTCAACTCCCAGTATATCCAAGGGCACCGTACACCCATATTGTGCACAGACACACATGTAGACAGAACAACCGTATGCATAAAATAAAATGTAAAAACAAAAAAAAAAAGAATGTGTTCTTGTTAGTGACACCTAAGGTAACAGGCTCTGAGGTAAATGCTGTCTGATTCAAGGAGTCTACCTGGTACTTCCTTGGCCATTCTGTCTGGCTCTATACTTGCCCCGTGAGCTGCCATGTGGGTACTGGGGATTGAACCTGAGTCCTATGAAAAAGCAAGTCCTCTTAAACACTGAGCCATGTCTCCATCTTGACAAACACATTATCATAAGCTCAACTCACAAGTTTAAAAATTCCAGATTTGGGGCTGGAGAAATGGCTCAGCAGTTAAGAGCACTGACTGCTCTTCCAGAGGTCCTGAGTTCAATTCCCAGCAACCACATGGTGGCTCACAACCATCCCTAATGAGATATGATGCCCTCTTCTGGTGTACCTGAGAACAGCAACAGTGTACTCACATAAAATAAATAAATAAATCTTTAAAAAAATAAAATAAAATAAAAATAAATAAAAAAAAATAAAAACTCCAGATTTTGATTTTCAGTGACCATCACAAAGTCTGGACAGGTATGAAGCCCTGTGAAAAAGTACTAATGTGTGAGAACCAAGTTCCTTAGCATTTGAATAAACTTGCAAACGCTTGAGACTTTTTAATTTTTCTAAATATACTAAATATATCAGTGGTGACTTTTTGTTTTGTTTTTCGAGACAGAGTTTCTTTGTGTAGCCCTGACTGTCCTGGAACTCAATTCTGTAGATCAGGCTGGCCTTAAACCCACAGGAATCTACCTACCTCGACCTCCAAAGTGCTGGGATTAGAGGCGTGCGCCACCACTGCCCTGCTCAGTAGTTACTTTTTTATGTAATTACTTTGTTATTTTATGTGTACGGGTGTTTTACCTGTATATATGTCTGTGAACAGTGTGTGCAGTGCCCATGAAGGTCAGAGAGAGTTTTGGATCCCCTGGGACTGAGGTTAAAACAGTTGTGAGTCAACAGAAAATTTTAGGACGGTTGTGAGCCATTATATGGGTTCTAGGAATTGAACCCAGGTCCTCTAGAACAATAG